>NC_083560.1:26694937-27004050 GCF_019925205.1 Metopolophium dirhodum
ACTAATCGTGTACACAGACACAAAAATAAAAAAAAAATACAAAAACACATATCATTGTAAAATCAGTACATTCATCGTTCCACTTAGAATTTAAAATAGTTATAATAAAAAACCAGTTTTCTAACTTTTTGAATGATCAGTTCATCGATAACCTTATCTGGAATTATTATTTTTATTGTATTGACCGGTGACATGCCAATAAAGCCAACACATTATGGAATGAGGGCGTATTACTATAGGTTAAACTGCGGAATTCGGCCGGTAAAATCAGTGGGTTAAGTGTAACCGAGGTTTAAACTATGATTGTAAAACGGGTCCTAAACAAAGTATATAATAATTACTACTTAATTTATAGTTATTACTCAATATTAGATAGGAAAATTGATAAAATATTTACTTCTGACATATTTTGTTATTAGATTAGACTTAATATTTAATAAAAACTTGAAAAACATCGTCCAGGTGTAGCAGTTGATACAGGAAAAGTACAAAATATTTTCAATAGTTCATGAATATTTGGATAAAACTCTTTATCACAAATATCTAAAGCAGGTAACCCAGAGGTGAATACAATTTGTTCAGTCACTAACTACACTTCTAAAAATAAACCCACGCCCTGTGGTAAATCTACGATCTTCATGATAATTTTGTTATATTTACCGACTGTTTATCGGATTTATTATAAATTTATAAATATATAAATTATCATAAACATTTATGTTAATGTAAATGGTTTATGTGATTTTTATTATATTATTTTATGTTATGTTATTAAAACATTTATGTTAATGGTTTATCATAAACACTCATGCATGAAAAATAATTCGCAGAAAAGTAAAAAACACAGTACACCATACTACCATAGAGGCCAGTGGCGTATATAGAAATAATTTTTGAGGTGGGCTATTGTAGATAGAAACAAGCAAGTGATAAATTACTTGGAGGCTACTGTCTACTATATATTTAACAGTTTCTATAAAATATATTATTTTTTATTATTTTTCAACAGGTTATGAAATATTATAACTTATAATAGTACCTAATAAAATATATTGTTATCTATTTAAAAAAGACTGTAATTTCAGAGGGTGGGGATGAGCTTAAGCTCACTAGGCCTACCCCTATATACGCCACTGATAGAGGTATATTATGTTTTTGTTGTCCGATATATATGCCACATATTATATGCCGCGAACGACTAGTGGCGTATAGAATATCAGAGCGGTAAATTTACCACGGCTAGAACATTTAGAAAACAGACATTCTTAAAAGTAATATCATATTGAGAAATACAAAAAATGAGGAAACTTAACTTAACAAAAAAAAAAGGTAAAAGGGGGATATATCCCCCCCCCCCCCAAATACGACACTGGTCCCCCCTGCCACAAATGTCTGCGCACGCCTATGCCAAGTGCTTATTTTTTGAATTTATGGCGGGTTTCCTGAAGAAAAAAAACGAAAAAAATTATAGCTTTCGGAATTCACCCGGAAACCCCAACACCCCTAATAACCATTAAAAACACCCGAAACCCATATAACCCAAATTACTTTGTTTTCAAAACACCTGGATTAATCAAAATTCGAATAAAACATTCTGGTTAACCCGAAACCTGAATAATTTTGTTTTTTACAATGTGATTTATCATTTTGTATCTATTTCTTTTGGTGAGGAAAAAATTTAACGTTATTTAAAATTTAAAATTTTTTAAATACTAATAATTTGGTAACGCATATCGTAATGCGTGGCTATATTAAACAATTTTTCAGAAAGCGCGTAATCATAATTTATATTTTATTTTATTTCTCTACGGCTCAACGTACCTATGACCTACCTATTTTGAACATTTTAGTTAACTTATATTTGTCGACTTGGGAAGTGGTAAATTGTATCACACTACGACGCACCCCTTACGTAGTCAAGTTAGGAGTTATTGTTTTTTTGAATTATTTTTATTTGTTTAGTGACAAGTGTAGTTTAATTGAGTAATTGTTTTGTAATTGTCAAACCTTTTGCTGTCATCATTAATTCATCATACAATTTGTATGAATATATTTTTCATATAAGGTATCTAATATTTATAACTAGCTGATCCCACGCACTACGTTGCCAGTAATTGGGTTTTTTAAATTTAGGTATATTTTAGTTGGGCACTAGGAGCATAATAATAATAATAATGATATAAATAAAAATAATTACATTATTTATATACCATAAACTTGGTTTGAGAATCTGTATAAATATTTAAATGCGTTTGTACAATAATAATTCGCGATTTTTATCAATAAAAATGTATCTAGATGAATTCATTTAGATGACTAAAAAAATTATCTAAGATGAACGTTTAGATACCTTGTAACTATTTATCTAGATAAGATAAAAGATGAACAAATAATTATCTAGATATTCATCTAGATAAATTGATCTAGATAAGTCCGAACACTGGCAACTCAGCTTTCCTAGTAGGTAATCAGACTACGTCGGATCGCGGATCATTTCAAGTAGGCAATGTGCGATCAAAACGGCAGCCAATAAAATAATAAATATTAATTTCTACTAATATTTCTCCTATAACCAATATTAAAGTTGAGAATATTATAAAATACAACGTCAAATTTTCTCAACGAAACCTTAAAAAAAATCTCAAATTACTTACGTTGGACCAGACAAGGACTCTGGGAACGTCTCGAATAATTTAACGCACTTACCAATAGAAGAAAATCAAAAATTAAAAAATATTTTTTTTAAAAAAGCTACAGTAAGACAAAACAAATGTGAAGAATGGCATTTAGAAAGAAAAAAAAAGTTTGTTTTAATTATTTTATTATATAAAGCCGTAGTTGTATTTGTTTTTGCATAAATGTGTATATTTTTAAACTTTATATAGGTTAACAGCATCTGTACCTATTTGGTAAAATATGTAAATTCCGGAAATCCACTTCAAAATACAAAGCAGTCAAGGAATTATTGTTTGGGACTTTTACCGGCAATGCTACCACTAGGTATGGAATCCAGTACGAATACATGGCTAAAAAGCAGTTAGAAAAAGATATTGGGGAAAATATAAAAAAATGCAATTTTATTCAAATGTATCGAGTATTAAGTATCTATATACATAAACCGTAAGTATCGAGTATCTTGTATATCTCGATACTCTAAGCCTGATGTCTTAGTATCTTGTTCATTCCTGCTGAAGAATACATATATTATTAAGAAAGAAGAATCGTAAGTAGGAAAGTATAAAAATAACAGCGTAGTATATATTATAAAGAGTAGGATATAAGAACAATTTATTGCAAGTAAACATAAATTTGATAATTTTTTGATAAATAAAATATTTTAAACATTTTTTTATCGACAATAATTTTAAAAAACTAAAAAAATCGAAAATTTCATAAGCTTATAAATAGTTCAACATGAGTTAAACGATTTTGAAAATTTTTCAATATGTCTAATATTGCATTTTACCAACAAACTTTTGAATATGCAAATTAGGTGTAAAATGAAAAATGTAGTGCTAGAAGAAAATGATGATTTAAAAACTTAGGACAGTTGTTGGAAGGAATTTTCTTTCAACCCATTATAGGTACAAATTTAAATCTATGTGTTCAAATATTTTATATAAAATTAGCAGTTGGTCTTCATCTTCTAATAGCTTATTTGGTTTTAGTAAGTATTTTTTACATTGTTATTACATCATTTTTAATTGTGTCAAATATTCTGGAATAAAACCTCGCATATACTGAAAGGCTTTGAGCCACGAATGTAATGTACTATACTGTATTACACTATACTGATTCTTCATTTTTATAAAACCACACGTTTATAATGCAATAATAATAATATATTCTACAAAAAATTGATAAAAAGTATAATTTTAAATTCTGAGCGGGGCGATGATTTATTTATTATTTGTATGTCTGTCATCACCGTTTGCCATTTGGGGCAGTAACACTGCTTCAATTTTCTTCTACAGTATCTTGTTCGATAGAAAAGTGAGTCTAGTTTATGCATTAACCAAGTCAAAATTTAAAGTTCCCAATAGTTTTCAAAAGCGCCGGGAAAAACAAAAGAAAAATTAAAGAAAAATGGTAATGAAAAAATCGATTTTGGTTTTTGGTCTAACTCTAAAACAAATTAACGTAGATACATGCAATTTTCACTGAATTTCTATTTTATCAATTCCTATACTTGATACAATTTTAAAATATTTTGACTCGTTTTGAGCTGTGTGTAATAATATTAGGAATATATAGGTACTATTTAATATTTATCAAAATCTAAATTGTATACAAATTATTTTAAATCACGTTCGTGGACAGTGGAACATGCTATAGCATGATTTATAAGTTTTACTTTCCGAAAAACTGTTATAGCATTTCAATTATAATCATTCATTAAACGCTTCAAAGAGGACTGATTTGTGAGGGAATGCTATTGTAGTCTTGTCTGTCAACGTGTTAAAAACATATATTTTGTGTTTTAAAATTATATTTTTTACTAAAATAATGCAATGCTTTTTATTTAAAAGCTACAAATTGATAAAAAAACAAATTCGTGATTTAGAAAAAATAACAGTAAGACAAAACCAATGTAAAGAATGGCATTTAAAAAGAAAAATGGGTTTGTTTTAATTATTTTATTATATAAAAATATATTTATGTATTTATTTTGTTGTTGCATAAATGCGTATTTCTTTAAACTTTATATAGGTTAACAGCGTCTGTAGTCGGTAAAATATGTAAATTGCGTAAATCCACTTCACGATACAAAGACACCAAGGAATAATTATTTGGGACTTTTATCAGCAATACTGCCACCAGGTATGGAATCTAGCATGAAGACATGGCCAAAGAGCAGTTAGAAAAAGTTATAGGGAAATAAATTTAAAAAATGCAGTTTATTAAAATGTATCGAGTATTAAGTATCTAAATAAATAAATGTAAGTATTGAGTATCTGGTATAACTCGATACTCTAAATCCAAGAATCTAGTATCGTGATACTGATGTTTTAGTATCTTGACCAACCCTGCTGAAGAATACATATATTAAGAATCGAAAGCAGGAAAGTATCAAAATAACAGCGTAGTTATAAAGAGTAGGGTATAAGAACAATTTATTGCAAGTAAACATAAATTTAATAATTTTTTGATAAATAAAATATTTCAAACATTTTTTTATCGACAATAATTTTAAAAAACTAAAAAATCGAAAATTTCATAAGCTTATCAATAGCTCAACACGAGTTAAACAATTTTGAAATTATCTGGTGTATAGAAAAATCCTAATAATATAATTACCACATTTATAATTATAAGACTACGGTCAAATATCTATATGTAAGAGGACTCTAGTTCCCCGCGATTACCATCACGCACACCTGAACTTCGAGACAGTCCCACATTTTGGTAACCTTTGTTCGTAAGTAACTATAAACTTTTATATCTGATTTCAAAAAGGTATGAACCCACTGTCGCAATCCATTGAGCACGGTTACCCATGGTTATGTGATTTGCGTCTTCATAAGTGACGTAGTGAATTTTTGTTTCATTTAAAAGGAATTTTTAACGAAGTAGAGAATTTAACACAAAGTGAGAAGCGGAATCAATACCGCATCGTTTAGTTTGCGGATTATTTAATATGGTGCAGTATATGTTGATAAAAAAGGATGTTGGCATCAGAAATGTTATACATACGATTTATTTTAGCTATTTTATTAAATCTTCTTTCTCTATTCAGTTATTATTTATTTTGTCGCATAAAAAATAAAAATAACTCAAATTTAAAAAAAAATATTTTCATATTATTAAGTTTTTGTGTCTAACAACTTTAAAAAGTGGTCCAACAAACTTGTTAACACATCGTAGAAGAAGAAAAATTACTCCGACAACTTTCCTAAGTTCTTAAATCACCATTTTCTTCTAGTACTACATTTTTCATTTCACACCTAATACCTATGTATATTCAAAAGTTTGTTGAACCAGTTTTCGAAGTTGTTAGACACCACAACTTAATAATATGAAAAATAAAATTTTTCAATATATATAATATTGCATATTACCAACAAACTTTTGAATATGCGTATTAGGTGTAAAATTAAAAATGTAGTGATAGAAGAAAATGGTGATTTAAAAACTTAGGACAGTTGTTGGAAGGAATTTTCTTTCAACCCATTATACAAATTTAAATCTATGTGTTCAAATGTTTTATATAAAATTAGCAGTTGGTCTTCATCTTCTAATAGCTTATTTGGTTTTAGTAAGTATTTTTTACATTGTTATTACATCATTTTTAACTGTGTCAAATATTCTGGAATAAAACCTCACATATACTGAAAGGCTTTGAGCCATGAATGTAATGTACTTACACTTGGTAGAACAATATTATTTTTTTCTCATAAACTTGTAAGCAGCTGGAGATTTATAAAACATTGAAATAGCTAAATTTTTTTAATTTTGTAACCAAGGTTTTTGTTATTTATGTAATAATTACATAGTGACTAAGGATTTTGAGTTTTTTTAAGCAAACTTTGTGTTAAGGGTCCAGTTTGTTTGGTTTTTGTTTATTGTTTAATTGTTTTTTTAAAAAACAAATTTTTGCTCTTTTCCTAGATAATAGTTTTTTTGTTTTTCATATTTTTCCAATAATTCTTCATATTGCATAGTCTTATTTTTATTAGGACTAGGAAGTTGTATAAGTTGAGACACATGATTTCGTACCTGGTGATACTGAATACGTAGAACTTCCAATGATATCAATCATCAAATTGATATTATTCATGTCAATTTTATATATTTTAAATAATACAATTCTACTTAAAAAATGTGACCAATTATTATTTATTATTATGATATATTTATTAATTATTGTTAAATTTTTATCATTATAGTATATAATTCCCAACAACAAAACAGGGGGAAGTAGGTAACTGCTCTCTTATATAGTTTGGTTCATAATTGAGAAAGAAGTTACTTTAATGCAAACTTTGAATTCAATGATAAACCATTGTATAAGAAAAAAAAATTCTGAGCAAAGACTGTCTGCCAGCCTGTATTACTAAGTATATTGTATAATATTATTGTTACTAAAGTAATTAATTTTACTATTATTTATAGAAATTATAATTATTAGACAAAATTAGATATTTTAACAAAGTGTAACAAATTTAGTTATTTTGTTATAATTGAGAAATATTATTCAGGGTAACATTAAATGTATATTTTTACATTTTATACTTAACAAATTTAATGTCAGATGTAATATAATTTACTAAATTTTCAAAAAAGTAATTCGGCTGAATTCAGCCTGCAATTGTAGCTATCCGCGGTTCACAATGGTCAAATATAATACTTGACTACAAGATGACACGAAACTAGTAAAAAGTATCATTGCTATTGGAGTTGAATTTTGAGTATGTGCTTGTCACGCACAACGTTTTACTGTCTAATATGCTAAATTAATGCTTGATTATTATTATTTTTTTAGAATGTACGTTATTTATTGATAATTTCTATGAGTTTAAAGATTAATTTATCTTTAGGGAGATGTGGCCTAAGTCCTGCACCCCTCCTTAGTTGCGCTTATGTAAAACACTAAGTTTAAGCACTCTTTAGCAATAGTCGAAATGAATAATATTTACTTCATCAAAAATTGTTAAATGTGTAATTTAATTACAGTATCGGATCTAGGGGAAGGCAATCCGAGGCCCATGCCCCAGGCACTAATCATAGAGATGAGCAAATTTAAAATTTTAAACTCATAATTTTTATTACATTTTATTTTTTTTTTAAACAAATTGAATCTTTTGTCATATTATTATAACACAAGTATTTCAAATGAAATAGTTTTTATTCAACACTGGTAAAAAGTTTTATTCAAAAGAAAAAAATCATCAATTTGAATGAATAGCTTAGTGAATCAACAAAATCCACAAACATCATCATGGATTTTGTCGGAAGTACAGCAGATCTAAAATCAGCTTTACCAACAATCAACACCACAGAATCAATCCGAAATGCATCAGATTCAAAGTCGACCACATCCACAACAACAATTAAATCAGTACCAACCACAACGTCAAGAACCAGAACCAGAAACAAAACTAAGTACCTAAGTACAATAAAAAAAGAAAAACAAACAAAACCTCTTACAATTCAAAATAAAATAAAATAAAAAAAAGCACAAATAATTTTATTTATCATTTATCACATAAATTAATTTTAAATTATTGACCACATTTATTTAAAAAAATTAAAATAAAATTACATCAAATTAAATACTTATTTAGTCAATTAATTAAATTACTCAAATCATTAAAATATAAAATTATACTGAAAATATACACAAATTAATTAAATGTTGTATAATTTATAACATGTAAGGATATATTAATAGGTACACAATATATTCGAAAAATTAATTGTATACTCAACACCATTTTATTGTGAAAATTTTATTATTTTACCAAATACTTGATGAAATCTTCATTTTATATAACGCATAAAGATTATCATACATTTCTTTGTATGTTAAGGCACAACACACGCATATATACATACATTATTTAATAAGAAAATATAAAATGAAATCATAATTGTATATATGTTTCTTCTGAAGTGGAAGATGATCCTGGATATGAAAGATTTCTGTTGGTACTGGGTTTTGAGATTATGAATCATAGATATATTTTTATTTTTTTTCATTTTTTTCTTAATATCTCGAGATTTTATATGAGCTATTTGAGAACCTTGAGTAGCAAAATATGGATTCTTGATCATCTGATCAATTAGGACTCCCTCTTCCTACTTGAGATTGAAATGATATTCGAGGTAAATCAGCATATTCAGATTCCATACTAGATATTCTTCGTCTCCTTAAATAAATTATATCAATCCAATGAAACAAAAAAATAAAATTATACACCTTTATATATACCCAAAATTTATTAACAATAATTTTCTTACCTGTCAATTGGTCGATCTAATGAACCTCTTCTTACTTGAGATGGAAATGATATACGAGGTAAACCACCATCTTCAGATTCAAAACTAGATCTGTTACCATTTGACATTTCACTAAATTGCCGTATGTTATCTGGACTTGGACTTCTTGGACTTCTTGGAATTGGACTAGAAAAACAAACATTGTAATACAATTATTGTACATTTAAACACTTTAATAAAACAATGTTATGTAATACTGTATTTCTTACCCTGGTGTTCTGGCTATTATAGGAATAGTGTATGTCTCATGGATGCCCAGATCACCAAATGAATGATAAATATAATTAAATGTTTTCTTACATAATGGACAAGTTGGTTCAGACTACATAATAAATGTGTAAAAACATAACATTATTAATTAAGACCGTTTAATTAACTGTTTTATATATAAATTATATTAGATTTTTTTGGACGTACTAAGTTAAGACTTTAAACAAGAAATACAATTCAGTCATCTTAGTTTTTAAACTATTATTGGACCCTTTTGTAGAAATTTAAATTACCTGTGTTTTATTTCAATGTTCATTAAAATAAAATATAGTAGTAATAATTAAAGGAAATGTCTTAGCAAATAAAATTGACTTAACTTTCATATTTATAATTAGAAAAGAACAATATGTATTCCAACACAAACCGTATAGTAGAAGTCAATTTATATCTAAGCCTTTTTTTTTACAATATGATTACATAGATTCAACAATTAATAATTATTAAGGTTTAACTAAACTTACATCTGACCATCGTTGTAAACAGTCAAAACAGAACAAATGAAAACATGCATTTGTATAACAATTATTGGTTAAATCATCCAAACAAATTGAACATCGTGAATCTGGTGTTAAAGGGCATCCTGCAGTAGGTCCGTTATTAAGAATGTCCATTATTTATGATTAGTAATTGATATTTCTTCTTCGCCCTAGATGACAACTCCACTACAATGTATAGTAAACCAATTAGCTGGAAAAAAAATAAACATACTTTTAGTATGTAGTCCAATTTTAACTTTAAAAATAATTAAAATTATTTTGCCTCTTTTATAATATGTTTTGTGGGAAAAACAATTTATTATTTTTGTTTCGTTGCCCCTATAAACTGCGTTTTTACTGTGAGAAATTATGTAAATTAATTTGGAACGATACTAAATAAACTAGGTTTTACAAATGTCAAAATCTATTTTCAATAAAACATAAAGAAAAAATTAACAGCATTGAAATTATATTTTAAAATTAATAGCGGACAAGTCAAAATATATTTATTATTTGTCAGTCTATTGGCATAATTTATTTTTGCATAACTTAATGTACAATAATATTTATGGGGGACGGAGTGGCCGAGCGGATTAGGGCGTCGGTTCCGAAACGTGCAGTCGCCGGTTTGAATCTCGACCACGGGTGGCTCCTCTCTCTTGGCAGGCAACTGTCTAGAAAGAGAGGCCGCCATCCCCTGACCGGCGATCAGGCATGGCAAAAACCTATCCGGAAACGTAAAAACAGTAATCCCCATAATAGCTAATGGCCATTGTTGCCGGGCTCTAGACCAATAAAAAAAATATATTTACGAGAAGTTAAATATCAGATACAAAGTTCTGAAGTACCCAAAAAACACAATTTGAAAAATATTTATCGATAATTTGACCGCTAGACAAAATTATTAAGTATACTAATGTACGACAAGAAAATATGTTTAGAATAATAGAATACCTAAATATTATAAAATTCAGAAACTAACTTAACGAACAATTTAAATTATTTTAAATGTATATACTTACAAAATATAAGAGACGAGAAGAAGGAGACGTGTTGTTTCTAGATGTCAAAGGTGAACTAAACCAAATTGAAATTTCTCAGCTAATGAGATACGTGGTGGCGGTAATGACTCATGGATAATATTATCGTATTTACAATATGGTCTAGCGTGGTATCGGAATTTTTACATATATTTCCTGTCTGATTAACGAAACAACAATGGTATGTACAAAGTACAATCAATATAATAAAATATTTAACTGTCGTATGAAACCATCAACATTCTCTTGTAATCATTATATTTTAATCACCGTCATTAAAATGTAGTTTCTAAATAATATTATAATATAATATACCACAGACGTTCCATTATAGTAAAGCTAATGACATTTTGAAAAATAATAAAAGTGATTATTGGACGAAAAGCATAATACTAATTAAGACACGACTACTTAGATATATTTTGTCGTTATCCTAAAATGTCAAATAAGATAATAATATTTTAGATATGTTGTCAAAAAGACTACAGGACCGCAGTCCAAATGTATAACATAACTTTAATACGAAAAGACCAAACTCGTATCTTATAGCCCCATGCCCTACTGCTCCATTTGAAATAGGAAAAATTGGAGTAAAGGGACTTGGAGGTATTTAGCCACTCCAATATTAAAATTATCCCCTCCATAAATTTTTATTTTTATTGAAGCATTAAGTTCTACATAAGTCATAAATTACCTAATCTAGATAATACAGTAAATGTTGTTTGAAGAAGTTAGTTTCCAAAGTTTAAACAACGATTCATTATTCGTATGTTATCCATCATAGATATCGGATCATCCACAGAACATAATATAAGTTTAAGAATAGTAATACAAATTAGTGATTACAATACATGACTGATAATATTTCAATGTTTCTAGATTATATTCGATATAGTAATGTATTTTACGATTGGTTTTAGTTTTTAAAAAAGTCCCATTCATTACGTTAAATAGGTTACTAAATTATTTCATATAACCTATATGTGTATACATAATGTATTACTTTATTAGGACATGATATAAATCCAAATATAGCCAATAGTTATAGCAATATAAAATAAAGACATGGGCTCAACAAAACAGTCGTATTGACAGTCGTGACCAAAATATCAAATACTTATTACTAGGGCTCGGATTTTAAAGCATAATAAATAACAGTACAAAATTGTTTTAAAAATGCAAAAATGAAGCATATTTAGTTTTTAAAAAAGCAAAAAGAAAAAGCATGACCAAAAATGTCTAATAAATATATATATATAATCATTTTTGTATTGATTTAAAGTTCATAAAACTATAAAAGAAAGCATTTATAAATTTCAAGCCATCATAAAATGCAAGGCTGGGAAAGTTAATGATTTTTTTTAACTCAGTTAAGTTAAGTTAATATGCATCAATAACAAAAAGTTAAAAGTTAAAAGTTAATTTAATTATAGGTTAACTCAGTTAATATGTAATGATACAATAATTTTGAAGTTAAAGTTGAAAGGGGGCCCACTAAGTGTATGGTGTCTCGGGGCCCAATTGATCCTTAATCCTACTATTATACTTCTGATATAAGTAGAATGTAATTAAAATGTACAAAAAATAAAATAAAATGTTTAAGATTACCTTATTATAAACAATTTATTTAACCTATCTGAAACATTAAGTGATTATAAGTAGTGATGGGCTTTTTCGATTATGATAAAAATAATCAAACAATCAAATAATTTCGATTACTTATGAGTAAAATAATCGAATAGTTCTGATAGGAGTAAAAAATCGAATTGCTCTCTAGATCTCGAATTAATCGAAATAGTTGGAATGTTTTGAATTATCGAGTGTCGGGCAAATATTATTATTTATTACTTATTTATTCACTATATTCAGTAATTGAATTAGTATATTTTTAATATGAAAATTAGTAGGTATACAAACCCGATAATTAACTGCTAGATACCAACGTAACCTAACCAACGTAAAATACATTTATAGTAACTATAAGATAAAGATTAGTTATATTAGATAACTAAGTATGGTCATTTGTTTTAGTTACACAAAAAACCAAAATCGATTTTGTCAAAAACCTATTTAGCGTAAAAATTCCCGGGTTTCCTTAATTTTTTTTTTTTTTCGGCGCTTTTGAACATTAATGGGAATATGGGATTTTTTACTTCCCCATACAATGTACCAACTAGATCAGCGGTTCCCAATTTTTTTTTGCCACGGAACCCTAATCGATTATACATTTTTTTGCGGAACCCTAGTTTGATAACATAAAATTATGACTTAGTAGTTTTATATTTTTATGTTTGATATGAAAAGAAAGAACAAATATAAATGAAAAACAATTATTTAATGTATTAAAAAACATTTACTGTACAAAGAAATACAATGTAACTAAGTGCCTGTTTTTATTAAAGTTTTGTTTAATTTTTGGACGGTACGCGGAACCCTTGAGGCCCTTCCACGGAACCCCGGGGTTCCGCGGACCACCTTTCGGGAATCCCTGAACTAGATTCACTTTCCCATCGAACAAGATACTGATGTTGAAAATCGAAGCAATATTTCGACTACTTGTCACATACACAAACACAAGTGAAAAATTTAAAAATTTAAAAAAATAAAAAACACATTACAAAATCAATAGGTACATTCATCGCTCCGCTCAGAATATAATATGAATTATTATATATTTATATCCATAATATATTCCCCATTTTAGAGCATATTACATTGTTGTATCTTGTATAGCTTTACTGCTATTGCAGCGTTATAATTATTATAGCTATAATTTATAATACTTACAAAATATCAAGGCTGAGCAAGTGAATGATATTTTTTAACTCGTTATAAGTTAAGTTAAGTATTTTTTTTCAATTAAGTTAACAAATAATGTTAAATTAACTTACCTTCAATTAACAAGTTAAGTTAATAATAATAAAAAAAAAAAAATGCATTGAATAGGTATCAAAATAACTAATAAGACGTGTTAATCACTTGGATACTAATATACCTATGCATAAAGATACATATCATGCATATTTCACTCTGAGTTCATTTAAATTTAAATTTTAGCGTGAATGTGCTTAGGTAGTGAATAGTGTCAGAAGTAGATACGATTTTCTAAATTGTAATTTTGAATATTCAACTTAAAACAAGTAAGTAAGGTAATATAAAGTCAAATAAAAAAAATACGCTATGTACATCTACTGCCCTATGATAAGAAACATAATTATATTGAATAAAAAAACCGATGAATTAAAAAGATGGTGTCCCAAGTTACGCTTAAAATAAAAAAAACATCGATAACTTTAAAAATATTTGACATACGATGATGATTTTTTTTTCATCTCTAATAATGACACAGAGAATAAATATGTTTCTTAACAATATTTATGTCAAGTCAATTATTACATGTGTAAACCGTGGTTGATTTTATGCTGTTAAAGCTCTTAGTAAAGATCTACTTTTTAAATATGAATATTTAGTTAAGATCCCTTAAACTTACAATGACTTTGATGTGTTCTGGACCAACGCTAGTTCAATTGTAAAATTAGCCCCGCTAGAAATCCCACAGTTTTCCGGGGCATATACCGAATGGGCGGCATAAACAAAAAAATGTACAACTGACCACAATATAATACTGATCAATATAGCTATATGAAATGCAATGAAATATTAATTGTACTGAAACATTTAATATAAACAAAAACTAATTATAATAGGTAGGTTTTAAACCACAATAAAAGAAATATTATAAAACATTACAATAATTATGATTATCTAGGTACTATATAAATGTATAATTATATATAAAATACCTTTAGTATACCTACCATATAATATATAGTATACACTGTACTTTATATATATAATTTATTCAACCCCTTTGTATATTTTCAATAATCTTATGTTCCCTCCCTTATAAATTAAAAAAGATCGATGAACTTTTTTTTATATATACTTTAACCTAACTTAACTTTTTTCCCAATATATCTAAAATAATTTAAAAGTACAAATTTGATGACTGCTTACGCCTCGCTAGCAATGTGCTCACCACCCCCCCCCCCTTCCCCCCACAAGATTGGGAAATACTGATATCATATATCGCTAGCATATAATTATAGGTACCTATTAGGTATCCAGAATTAATATAATTAATATAATATTATATACTGGACTTACATTAATTTATGAAGTGAAAACTTCTACTATATTGTTACTATGATATTAGAAAGATATTAAAAATCCTTAGTTACAGTTTTTATTTATAAACATTTAAAGTTCAAATCTCGACAAAATACGGAAAAATCACGAATATTAGCAAATTATTTTGAGTTAAGAATTCATAACAATTTTTCTTTTTAAATCTAAGATTTGAAAATGTAATACAAGATTATTCATAAGTTTGTCTACCTTTATCAAAAAAAAAAATGTCTACAAGAAAGTCAAATTTTATGAGCGTTTGAAAATCATATTTTTACGACATTTGATATTCACTCAATTTCTCGTGTAACGATTTTCTTATTTTGTTGTAATAAAAAACGTATGACAGTAGATACTTAAAAATTTCACTGAATGTTTATATTAGCATTTTCTATACACGGTAAAATTTTGAAAATAATTTGACTCTTTTTGAGCTGTTTAAGAACATTGTCAGTTTTTAATTTTTTTGTAATTTTATTTTCTATAAATACCAATAAAATTTTATTTGTTGGGTAGAAAAACGTGAAATTTTAATCCAAGGCTCCTGATATATTGTTACTATAGCTGTTGAAAAAAATTAAAAATACATATGCACAATTTTTTTTTATAAGCATTTTAAGTTCAAATTTTGACGAAATTAATCAAATTTAAAATTTAATAATTATTTTGTAGTTAAAAATTTATAAAATGTTCAACTTTTATAGCTAAGGATCGAAAATTTAAAACAAGGCTCCATGTAGATAGGTTATATATTAACTATTTTACTCACAATTTTATCATCAAATATACTTGGTAATATCTAATATCTAATATCTAATAGGCTGACTGACCGTTTTCGCTCAGAATCGTTTTTTCTTATACAACGATATTTTATCATTGAATTCAATATTAACATCATCCATTACAGTGACCCACTTGTATCCTACTGTACAGTAAAGCGACATCCACTTACCCACCTTTTTTTAATTTTTTTCTCTATAAATAGCAATAAAATTTTTTTTAAAAATACACAAAAATGCACATCTATTACTGAGATAATTTTATTTATGTTATGTTCAATAGAATAAATGGGTAAATGTTAATATAAGTAGACACACCGTTTAATTATAATTATGTAGGTTAAATAAACTATAATTATATTACATCAAATTATTTGTTTCATAAGAAATTATGAATATTCAATTATAAGTTTTTATTTTTAAAATAATATTTAGTACAAATTTAGAATTTTCACTATCATAAATTATGCTTTAAAAAATGGTAATATTAAGAAATATGCAAAAATATGCACTTTTGATGATTTTCTTGAAGTGTTTAACTGAAATTCTAGTTTTGAACAATCCAAAAAATAGCATGCAAATACATTAACTTCCGAGCCTTACTAATAACATTTAAATACAAAAAAAATTTAAACTTGAAAATCAGAAATATTTTGATATGGTATAATTTACTATAAAAATTGTACTGCAAAAATTATATGACGTTTGATTATATAGATATTTTGCAAATTTATTTTAGATTTAAATTTTATATAATTAATAATTTACACTAATTATTAGTCATGATTATTTATATTAGATCTGAATGTATTAATTTTATAATGATGTGTATTTTTTTTATTTATTAACTTTGTGTCTGACGAAACCGTTTTGAACTGTTAAAATGCTTCGATTTTCAACTTCAACAAATTTTCTAGTAGGAAAGTAAATCTAGTTGTTATTAAGAGAGAGGAGAGGGGGGAGTCAAAAGTAAAAATTCCCAGTATGTTTCTTAATAAACAATAAAAATAAAAAAATTAAGAAAAAATCGATTTTTATTTTTGGTGTGACTTAAGATAACAGTAGATTCGTGAGATTTTCACCAAATGTTTTATTATGACATTTCTATAAATCATACAATTTTCAAAATATTTAATTTTTTTGAACTAGGTTGGTTATGTACCTATAGACATAAGAACATTTCGACTTCTTTAGTTTTTTTTAAATTATTGTCAATAATAAATTGTTTGCCCAGGTCAAAAAACTTGAAAATTGTATACAAGGTTCCTAATAAGTTTTGTTAGTGGAAATCAAAAAAAAAAAGTTAAGCGTAAATTTACAAAACTTCTTGGAGTTAGTAATACATGAAAAATGTTCTTTTTAAATCTAAGAAAAGTTGATACAAGTGTCTTTAAATGTTTGCTATAGGGTTTATGTGTTTATCAATATTAGGGATTTACAAGTCATTATGCAGGGCTTTGTTGCGTTCAAACCAAGCAGCATCTGTTATTATGCGGAGTTTTTTGTTTTCTTATGTTTGTATTTTGTTGAAGTGGCTTTTAGTGCAACTGCCCCATATAGGACATGCATATAAGATAAAAGGTCTCAGTACTTGCTTATATATAATAACTAATAAGTGAGCATCTTTTATTAATAGTTGATTTATTATTGAAAAGAGAACTCCTAAGCGTTTGTGTTAGTATGCTTATTGGATAGATGAGGCCACCAGCTAAGTTTCTTACCAAGAATAACGCCTAAATATTTTACCGACGATTTCCATGCTATTGGCTCGTTGTTGAACCTAACTGATTGAGGTGTGTGTGTTCTAGTAGGGAAAAAAATTCTGCTTGGCTTTTTGATGGGCTTATAAGTATTCTCCATTTTTGACACCATAATGAAATTTTATGGAAATGTTTTTGGAGTGCAGTGGTGATTATCTGAGTATACGAAGGTTTGCAGTAGATGGTGGCATCGTCGGCAAATAGAGCATTATTTATGCCCATAGTTATATTAATATAGTTTTATAATATAAAAAATGTTTTCCTGGATATATTATTATACTAGCTGATCCCGCTGGCACTTCGTTGCCCGTTAAATGTACCAATTCTATAAGACTCAAACTTTGTTCAATTCGTTATTTAATATTCGGTGTATGGTGTATGGTATTCACAATTTATCCTAACTTTTCTGTTGCCCGGAATAAAAATTCTGATTCGCAGCAGCATTTTAACAGGTAGGCAATCTACCTGCGGTAGATCGCGGACCCCGTGCTGTTTGTACGTAAGTGTATGATTTAACTCTAAAGTATAAAAATTGTACCAAGTTTGTCATTTTTACTTAATTCCACCCACGGAGGATTAATATAATCAATTAATACAAAAGCCTAACGCGAAATAAATCCGACGAATAAAAAAAAAACAAATTTAACACTTTTTAAATTAGCCTATCTTCTTTCCAGAGGTCTAATCTACACACAACCATGTTAGGTTAGGTTAGGTTAGGTTTTAAAATTAAGTTAAAAGTTAAGTTAACAAATAATGTTAAATTAACTTACCTTCAATTAACAAGTTAAGTTAATAATAATAAAAAAAAAAATGCATTGAATAGGTATCAAAATAACTAATAAGTAGGGCTCGGATTTTGTAGCAAATGCTTCTTTTGAGGGAAGTGTGATAGAAAGATAATTCTTTTATATAAATACGTTTTGAATCGTTCTGATATTAATGAAGTAAACTTTTTTTTTTTTTTTTTGCTTTTTTCCATAAAATCTGCTTTTTATTGCTTTTCCTCTATTTGGTTATTTTTTCTTGATTTTTATATATTTTTCTTGAAAACTTAGCTTATTTCTATGTATATTATACGTCTTGGACCATATTAGTATTACCAGAAATTATAAAACCAGTGAAAAAACCAGTAATAAATATATGACTGATAAAATAACTGTCGTTATTGTGCCGAAATAGTTTTATCTACAATTATCTATAGTTGTATTTACGACTCAATGAAAGCGAAAATTATCTGAATTATACCTACGTATTTTTATAGCACGTGCTAATACTTTAGTTGGCCGGTAAATATCAATCGACAATCAGTGAGGTATAAACGTATAGTGTTCTAAATAATTTCTTTAATCGTCAAAATGCCAAAAGTTAAAAATTTAAATTTAAAATTAAAAAAAATCGTAAGAGAATTCAGTGAAAATGTGCTTATGACTGACGGAAATATTATATTTTGTAAATTGTGTGAAGTCAAAATAAATTCGGATAAAAAATATAACGTTCAACAACATATTGGCAGAGAAAAACACAAAGAAGCATTGAAAAAACTTGAAGCTGAAAAACATAATGCAGTTCAGCCATTCATTCAACAATTCTGTAAGTCTGATTTTAATGCTGACCTATGTTCCGCATTTGTAGCGGCGAATACCCCCCTAAACAAATTAAACAACGAACATTTTCGGTCATTTCTTTCAAAATATTGCAATAAAACTATTCCAAATGAATCAACTTTACGAAAAGGATACTTCGATTCTTGCTACACTAATACGATAACTAAAATACGCGATGCTGTGAATGGCCAAAAAATATGGGTTTGCATAAATGAAACAATTGACAGTGTGCAACGTAATGTAGCTAATGTCATTATTGGTATTTTGAAACCACAAGATGTTGGTAAAACTTATCTTATTCACACAGAATATTTAGACAAAGTGAACCATAGTACTATTTTTCAATTATTTGACAAATTTATGCATATTTTATGGCCAAATAATGTTAATCACGAGGACATTTTATTATTTGTTTCGGATGCCGCGCCGTATATGAAAAAAGCTGGCCGCTGTATTCAAACACTGTATCCAAAAGCTTTGCATGTGACATGCTTAGCTCATGCCCTCCATAATGTGTGTGAAGAAGTGCGTGCACATTTCCCAAAAGTTGATCGTCTGATTGCTAAGATGAAAAAAACATTTCTGAAATGTCCAAAACGGATCGCTATTTTAAATGAAAAATGTCCGGATATTCCAAATCCACCTAAACCAATCACTACTCGTTGGGGTACATGGATTACAGCAGTCGAATATTATTGCACATATTTAAATGAAATAAAAAGTGCAGTTGAAAAATTCAACGAGAATGCCCAGTGTGTGAATGTTGTAAAAGAGCTTATAAAAGATCAATCTCTACATTCAAATCTCGTCTACATTACAACAAATTTTGGATTTTTACCACATGCAATTACACAATTAGAAAAAAGAGGTATTTTTTATTTTATTTTTGTTTCAAGTATTTGCTGTATTTATATATTATTATTTTTTAGGCGAAACCTTGGCAAAAAGTATAGGTATTGTGTTAGAAGCAAAACAAAAGTTAGAGGAAGCAAATGGCGAAGTAGCGAAATTGATTTTAGAAAAGTGCAATCGTGTTTTTTCAAAAAATAATGGATAGGCAGAACTTCAAAAAGTTAATAGTATTCATAATGGCACTGCACTAAACGTAAATGTGGAACAGTATGATTCAAATAATTTAGTTTATATGAAATATGCACTGATTACATCGGTTGACGTGAAAAGGTCTTTTTCTATGTATAAAAATATATTAGCACTCAATAGAATGAGTTTCAATGAAAGTAACTTGACTAAATATATGGTTGTGAATTCCTTTTTTAATATTTAATTTTATGTGTAATTGAAATTTGCTTTTTTAGAATTAAATTAATAAATGCTTTTTTTGGCTTTTTTTGGCTACTTAAAATGCTTTTTTAAGTATTTATTTTGCTACAAAATCCGAGCCCTACTAATAAGACGTGTTAATCACTTGGATACTAATATACCTATGCATAAAGATACATATCATGCATATTTCACTCTGAGTTCATTTAAATTTAAATTTTAGCGTGAATGTGCTTAGGTACTGTATTCGGTATTGTTACATTTATAATTCAAAAAATAAATTACTCAATCATTTAAAAATTATAAAAAACTACTATATTATTATTAAAAATATCTATTTAATTTTAATAACAATGTCATTTCAAAATTTTGATCTGCCATTGATCATCTTCTCTTGTTTAGTAACTGTCCACCAGCACTAAAAAGCCGCTCAACATGTGCAAATAAAGGGATAGCAGTATTATACTTAATATATATTTCTTTAAGTGTATTTAGTAATTCTGAAGGAGATTTAATATTTGTGTTAGACAAATAATTGTCATAAAGAAGAGTTTATAATCATTATTTGAATCTGATAACTATGGTATGAACTAATAATGTATAAATGTATAATACACCAGTATAGGTAGGTAAGTATTTTTGTGATAAAATTATTACATTATAAAATAAATTAATATATAAATTAATAAATAATAAGTTATAACCAGGGTTCGGGACTTATAGCATTTGCATATCCATCATAGGTGATGTAAAACATAGCAGAGTGATCTACAAATACGTTTTGTAGTACAGAGAATTAAAATATGAAATTTTATTTTACATATTTTTGCATATTTTGGGGGTTTTTGCATATTTTTTGCATCTAATAGTTCAATGCAATCACAAAGGCACTAAGATTTAAATTACAAATTTTTTTATTTTTTATTTTTTTAAATATAAAAAAATTAATATATTATATATACCTATTTATTAATACATATTATATCAAATAAATCATTTTTGTTAATGATTTTTGATTTTTTTTTAAATTTTTTAGTGCATATTTTTAAGTTTATTGGGTCATATATAAGCACATATTTTAGTGCTTTTTAGAGTTATAAGTCCCGAACCCTGGTTATAACTAATGAGTACCTAATAAATGGGTATTACAAATCATAGCTTCGAGAGCTCATATCTATTGATGTCTTTATATAAAGACAATTGATGTTAGGTACATAATTCCTTAAATTATTATTAATTATTTCCTAATTCCCACACAGCATTTGTCAATCAAAACAAATTGTATAAATATTGAATTTGAATTGGATTTAAGATGTTTAAATTTAAAAGTTAATTAATTATTGATAAAATATTTTATTTATTAACCTGTAACCAAAATATTGTATAGTTATGAATAAATATTAGCTTGATAATATTTAATTTTTAAAGATGATTAAAAATTGAATAAATCTAAAAACTTATAATTTATTCAATCTTTGTTATTGACATTCTATCTTTATTTTCTACTCATATTTTTTCTATTCATTCCAGTAGTAATTGGAAATTAAATGTATCTTATGATGTAGGGGTGGCCACAACAATGTTCGCGAGCCACATGTGGCTCTTGAGTCTGTTTTTTACGGCACTAAGATATTTCTATAAATAAATAAATGTCTAATAAAATGTAATATTATTTAATATTTAATATTCATTTTATAAACGTCTTTTAACAATGAGACTCGCTTAAAATTAGCTTCTTAAATTTGTGGCTCCCAAAATTAAGAATAGTGGCCACCCCTGTTATAATGTAACATTAAATAACTTAACTTTATTAATATTTATTTTTTGTTAATAATCATAATCTATTCAATATTTATAATTATTATTTAATTTTTATTTTTTATTCATCAAATAAAATATATATTATTTTCAATGCAAATCTCATATAAAATGCAACTTAAAATTTAACAATAAATTTCATAAAAAAATATATCTTTAAAAAGTATAATTTTATTTTAATCTTCCTTATAATAATAATAAATAGTAATATAATAGCGATTATAATATAAGATATTAATATGCTTAGTAGTCGACAATAAAATAATAGATGTTCATATTATAGTATATTTATAATGATAGTATATTTCACTACAATTAATTGGTACACGCGCATTAATCTAAGAAATTTAATAGATCAGATCAAAATATGGAAGTCCAATAACTTTGATATAATTTTTACTAAATCGTTGTTTATAAAAATGAATAGTTCTCACGTTATAATAAAAACTTAAACATGAAACAGTAATCGCAGGTTTTAAAAAATTAATCACTGTTTATTATATATATAATATATTATATAGATCCATTAATCATCATAATATATATATATATAACACAATAGTTTAAAAGAAGCATAATATTTCCATCATAGTTTACAACATAACATATGTTATAGTTATAGTTATATTATGTGATTCCGAAAATTGAAATTAAATTACTAATATGAAACTATAGAACCGTAACTATAGAAACTATTACAATCAACCAGAACACAAGAAATTTGTAATTCTGTATCAGTTTCAAAGGGTTAGTGTAATAAATAAAATAATATCAAATGTATAACATCCATTTCATTATTACTTAATACATTAACTGCATATAATAATAAATAATAGTTAACCATTTATTTTAGTTAATGCGTATTGAGTCAAGTATAGGATATAGTAATATTGAAATGAAACCTTCATATAACTATAGTTTTATTTCTTACAATCACCAAAGATCCCATTACTTGATTTTAGCTATGAATTATGATAATATATAATATAATATGCCATATAAATATAGTTATAGTAAATTAAATCTTACATTTATTATTACTCTACATTTTGAATATCTACAGGGTTCTGTCAAATAAATTACAAAACTATACTAAAATAAGCATGTTAAACTGGATTTTTATTTTATTGTATTTAATATATTAAATTATTTATATTATTAATATAATTGTGCACAATTTAAGTTATGGTTATCTTATATATTTTATGCAATATGTTATTATAGTTATTAAATTAATTAATATTTATGAGATACTATGACAAATTCAATTATATATATAACCTGCTATATAATATATGCCTACAACATTTTATTATTTTTCAGTATTAATTAATTTTTTATCACTAATAATAAATATATTTGTACATGCGAAATAATACCTAACAGTTTAAAAATATGTAAATCGATATTATTAATATTATTATTTTTATTGTGTTCAGGAACAACAAAAATTGAAAAAGAAGTGCTTCAGAGGCTATCATTTTTAAAATTTGAATTAAAGTGATCAGTAAATAACCAAAGAGATATGGCCCAAAGACTGGAGATAATAGAAACTAGACTTGAAAATACTTCATCATATGACATTTCCGATTTTAACAACAATGAATCATCTTCTTTAATTGATAAAGATTTCAATAAACCTCTTGACAATATAATTGATCTTGTAATAACAAAACCAAACCTACATATATATATATATATATATATATTATAATATAATATGAATTCTAGTTTTTACATCAATATAATATTATGGTTATAGCCGTATAGGTATTATATGGAATAATAATTATAATTGTTTAAAAAATGATAGTAGAATTTACTTTAAAAAAATTTCCAATTTATATTTTATTTATAACGTTAAATAGAAAACAAACAATTTAAATAATGTTTAAAAATGTAAAAACAATGCGTTATAAACGAAAAAAATCGAGTAACGTTTGGATGTATAGGTTAGGGTATACTGTATACATCATGATGAAACATTAAATCATATTACATTTACGATCCGAAAACGTGAAAACTATATTTTTTTTATTTTGAGCCATGGAAAATGATAATGTCATTATAATGTGAGCATTTGTATATCATATAAGTTGTGTTTATGACGACTGACAAACCTATAAAAAGTACGGTATCACGTCCGTTATTATGATTAAATAAATAAATAAATTACTAAGTATACCACCTATGATGTAGGTAAATAATATATATATTATATTATAAAGTTAAACTTTATATTAAAACTTAATAAAAAAGAAAATAATAGATTTACAGAATTTTTTGATTATAGTATATATTATTCTGAAACGTAAAATAATTATTTTGATTTTAATAATATTATGATCATATTTTCGGAATAATATTATATTATATCATTAATGATGTCACATACTCACATTATTAACATATTCAAAAAATAATAAAACAATTCATCATTAATAACATAATGATAATATATTTAAAATATTATTTTATTATTTCATTAATAATGTTATAGTATTGATATATTCAAAATAGAATTTTAATTTTAAACAATTCATAATTAATAACATAATGATAACATATTCTGAATATTATTTTATTATTTCGTTTTTGATGTCACATTATTAATTCTTTTATAATATTATTTCACAAAATAATTATTTGATAATTTATTGATGTTTATCTTCAAACATTATTTTTATAATGAATATATGATATCAATGAAATATTATCATTACAAAAATGCTATCTGGGAGGCTACATTACATTATGAAATATACCGATATAAATACAATACACTTCGGTCAACAATAACAACCGATAATGTCAATAATTCATTCGATATTACAATTAAAATAACTCAAAAAGTTTTTAACTGTAAAAAAGTGGTCAGAAAGTGGGAAAGTCGAGTAAATAGTTTAAAAGCCCTTCGGTATCAGCTATCAAATATCATAGACACCTTGGAATAAGTGTCAAGAGAAGCAAATGACACAATGACAAAGAGTGAAGCTCAGCCATTGGCAAATTAAATCAGCACATTTCAATTTGCTCTCAGTTTAACAATACGGTATAGTATTTTAGACTTAAGTAGAAATGAATGTTGTTAGCAAAAGTTTGCAAGGTCAAAATATTGATATAGACATCTCAACTAATATGTTGTAGTCTTTTAATTATTTTTAAATCATTTAGACAAACAGGATTTGAAAATTCTGTTATAGCTGCAAAAGAAATTTGTGAAGAAATTGGTATTAATCTAAATTATAAAACAAGTTGTTTACAAAAAAATGTGTGATTCTTTAGCTATAAGCTTCATACATTTTTAAAACCGATTGTCCTCAATAACTAATTATTTTTTAAATATATTTTATTGTGAATCTAATATAAATGTGGGATTATTTGTATTATTATTAGTTCTATTGGCTTATTATGTTGTTACTATTGTTATTAGTCTTATTGTCAAGTTGTTGTGGTTACAATAACATACAGTCCGGTTAGTCGTCAGTAAACCATGATCCTGAAGTTGTATAACGAGTAGGTTAACTTGTGGCGAATTACCTTTACAGTAATATAGAATTTCTAAATACTTGATCTGTTTGTCAATGTTAATTAACCACCCTCGACACTGTATTAACTTCTACATACAAATAAAGATACATTTTTTAAATTGATATGTGGTAGAATCAATAGAATTATGATAAAAAAATATTAATTGTAATAAGTAGTTCTAAATTAATTGCAATAAGTAGTTCTAAATTAATTGCATAGTACTCATTTTGGTATGGAGTTAAAAAGAATTATTTTTTTAAATTACAGGTATGCGAATATCCAAATGAACTGGGAGAAAGGGCTGCAGATTTTCATGAACTTATTGAAAACATGTTTATTGTTATAAAATATGAGTTCTCCAAAGTAATACCAATGACTTTAACTACTTATTTAAATACTATTATTAAGACATACATAAATTTTGCCCATAATTATTAAATTCAAATATTAATGATTTTTAGGCAATTTAATTTCTGCACTATTATAATAAAATTTAAGTTTTATATAATCAGTTTTAAATATTAATGTTATACCACTTATTATATACCTATTAAGTATATAAGTTTGTAATTTTATCAATAAGGATTTAAAAAAAATGTTTAATTATATAAATACAATTTAGGTTACCTAACGCCTAAAATGCTGCAGATAGGCAATTGCACGCCGGCTTGCCACGGATCGGCAACCTGGCATACGACAACAAGGAGGAATAGGAGGTTATTGATAATGGGAAGTAGAACAGTATACAGTTTAGTTATGGGGACGGGGGGGCCTCTGGCCGATCCGATCTGGTGCAATGACCACAGGGTACAAGGACAATAATTTTGGAGGCGTTCTTAAAATTATCTTAATCTATTTAAATCTAAGGCATGTGCAATCGCCACACTCTCGAGAACCTGTTTAGCCCCTCACACACCCTCCTTAAGGTGTTAGCAGACTTATGCAGACGTCAACTCAATGCTCGACTGGTGCTGGTGGATTCACTCGACGACATTGGCGGCCTCTCACACAACTCCTTTAGGGTGTTGGCGGACTTACGCTGATTGTTTGACCTCAGGTGCTGGATTACGGGTAGTTTGAGTTTAGGAGGCGATGACAATAATGTTGTATATTTCTGACGCTAGCACTGAAAGTTTGTTCCGCAATAGCGACAATCAACTAGAAAGAAATACACAAAAATATTAGGGCCTTAATGGCAATGAACATCAAACCAAAAATAAAAATATTTTTTCGTGCCCCAATGGCGTCGAGTAACAACAACATGGCATTCGAAATTATTTTTCATAATAAATGGAAAAATTTAAAAGGAAAAACAGAATCATTAATAATGAATGTTGTTCCTTATTATATATTCCTTTAATTTGATTATTGAGCTCGTTGTATACTTGCCTAATTGACTACTGTATTTTACTCAAATTTTAAATTTTAAACTGCTTATTGTAAAGTTGTTAAAAACAGTTGAAATATGTATTTAGTGATTAGTGATCACTAGAGTTAGGATGTTGATGACTTTTGCATTTTTTTTCCTTTTATTCTGTACAATGCTATCCTAGCTAAAAATTTGTTTCATGCTCCCTTGATGCAAAATATTCTAATTTTATTTTGCATTTTTTGCATTTTTAGCTATAAATGCATTTTTTTTGTTTTTTAACGTCAATTTTCAACATTTTCAAGTCATTTTTTCATCTTTTAGGGCATTTTTCGTACTTTTTATACAATGTGGGGCATTTTTTCACAAATTATAGATTTTAGGGCAAATGTTACATCCAAGTTTGGAAACAAATTTAATTTATTAAAATCTAACTTTGGATTTGGACTTCAACAATCGCCAAAATGTTTGATAAATCTATGTTTATACTATGGCCTCTTGGTATTAAACATGACAACGTTTTACTTTTTTTATCTGACGCAGCTCCATACATGGTAAAAGCAGGAAAAGTTATACAAAACCTATATTCCAAAATGATACACGTAACTTGCATGGCACATGCGGTTCATAGAGTGGCTGAAGAAATTAGGACAAATTTTCAAGATATAAATAAACTTATATCAAATGTTAAAAAAGTATTTCTGAAAGCGCCATATCGAGTAGAAATTTTTAAAACTATTGCTCCCGGAATTTCTTTGCCACCTGAACCCGTACTCACGCGCTGGGGAACATGGATAAATGCAGCAAATTATTATTATGAGCATTTATCTGATATAAAAAAAGTGATTCTGGAATTAGACAAAAATGATTCAGTCGCAATTAAAGACGCAATAGAACAAGTGTTAAACCCAAGTTTGGAAACAAATTTAATTTATTTAAAATCTAACTTTGGATTTATACTTTCGGAAATAACTCAGTTAGAGACGTCTGGGATGTTATTATCAGAGTCAATTAAATGCATAAAAAAAATTGAGTCTTTAATCCAAAAAGCTCCAAATAAAATCGGACAAACAATAGCAACCAAAATGGAGAATGTCATTTTAAAGAATAATGGATTTAAAATTGTAACTAACATCTCTGAAATGCTAGATGGCAAAAGCGCAAGAGGAGAAGATATTCCAGAAGATTTAACTACTGATGACATGACCTACTTCAAGTATGCACCCATAACGTCCGTTGATGTTGAAAGAAGTTTTTCATCATACAAAAATGTATTAACTGATCGACGTTGTCATCTTTTGTTTGATAACATCAGACACATATTAATTGTACAATGCAACAATGCAATATGAATATTATTATAACATCAACATCCCAACACTAATAATAAAAATATTTTTAATATTATTTTTTTTTATTTATATTTTACTTTTTAATTTATTTTTAATATTGAAATTTATTTATACCCATATCTCTAATAAAAATTATTATTTATAAATAAGTTTTTTCACTTACTTAATTAGTATTTTAGATAATTTTTAAGGTCATTTTTTGAAGTTTTTAGGGCATTTTCGCACTTTTTTTTAGGGCTTTTTTGCATTTTTTTTAGGGCATTTTTGTGTGTTTTTTAGGTCATCAACATCACTGATCACATTAAAAATCTGAAATATTATAGAATATATTTTAGCTTCCAGGTGAACTTATCTAATCCTAATTTAATACTGGTTGGTAATATAGGTAGATTATATTATCACATTTATTACCTACAGTTATTGTTTTCAACTATAGGGCAATGATAAAAAAAAATATTAATTAGTAATTATGATATGGAATAATTATACAAAACAAAAATCAAAATTAAATGAAATCTTTTAATATAGGTATATATTGTATATTATAATACAGTAAAACTTCCATATAATTCAAAATTCCATTTAACAACAATTACAGTTTAACGAAAAATTTTTGAGAACCAAACCAAATTAGAACCAAATTTATTCAATTCTATTTAACAAAATTCTCTATATAACGTATTTTTTTATGCCTCGCGAGACTTGGTAATATGGAAGTTTCACGGTATGTATTATATTTTATACAAATATATTGTTATAATATATAATTAGGTTAATATAACGAAAGTAACGAAACGGTTACTGGTTAAGCAGTATTTATGTTATGAAAAAATTCAATAAATGAGAAGTCATTATACTATTATTTTTAAACAAATATTGAAATATAGTTAAAATTTATAACACTTTTAACATAATTATTATGTAGGCAATAGATAGGTATATTTAGAAGCTTATCATAAATATATTTAATTTTTTTGATAACAAATCTATTCAAATAATTCTGTAACACTTTTTTGGAACTAAACTAAACATAGGCTAATACTTAAAAAGTTTAAAATTATAAAACTTATAGTACTTTTTGAAGTTTGGTATTTTATTTAAAATAACTTTTATTTTAATAACTTTAAAACCTTTACAATTACACATTTGTTGTTAAAAATGTATTTGGTAATTTAACATAATTTCAGTTTAAAAAAAAATGTAGTTTTAACAACAATTTTATTGTATTATTTAAAGTAATATTTTTAATATGAGCCATAGACAGCTAATGATAATAATAATAATAATAATAATAATAATAAATCAATCTATCAGCTGGTGTTGTAACTCTGTTACATACAAAAATGTAATAAAATATACAAGGTTTTTACAAACAATACTAATAATATTTACCAGTATGGTCACGTATGACAAATTGTGTACATAGGTGGCTTGATCATGCATTTTGTGGTTCACTGAACCACCAAAAAGTTTGGGGTGGGTGTCATTTTAATAGATGGGTAGGTACTTGGTCTTGGTAACCGGTGGTAATATGAAAAATGGTAATTTGATAGCCATGTCAATGTTAGCAACAACGAACAAATAAGTACAATCATTAAAGACTGAATAACATAGATTAACGATTAACTTATAAACAGCTCTATAAGTTATGACGAAAATAAAGTCACGTTTTGTATGCAATAATAAGATATTATTTGATTATGTGCAAATCGCAATTAATCCTATGTTAGAATTATCATTATTATCGAATTTCTTTCTAATTCATGACATTTTTATATTATAGGCAAATTCTAAAAATTATTTTATTGATGATAATATTACTATATAGGTAATATTATAATATATATTATATATTGTTTAAATTTTAACTGACTTTGGTTTAAACCAAAAAAAAAATAATTATAATTATATATCGGAACTACTAGTAAAGTACCTAGTAACTAATAAAGTAATAATCCGAATCCCGATTATCAAATACCCAACTACCAACGTTTCGGCCGTTTCGCTGATTCGCGATAAAATTAATAACGAAATCGTATTTCAATAGTTCAACTATCATTAATAACAATACTAGAATTTATAATCAAGATTAAATATAAATGGGAATATATAATGAATAGTCATATTACTATATCAGTGAGATAAAAATAGAATTTCGTGCAGAGCATCGGCTGAAAATGTGTGTGTGTGTGTGTGTATGTATGTATGTTGTCGTATGATTTATTGATTTACAAAAATACTATAAAATATATACAAATAGTATAACATGATATGAATTTAACAATTATTATCGTTACTGTTAAATCCTGCTTTTCCTATTTTCTGTAATTCAGTCACTTGTCAGGCGTTGTGCCGTTGTGGACGTTATTTTAGTGAATACTGAATTGTTAAAATTATTTTACTACGGTCCGCAATATTGTTGGTTCATTTTGTAATATCTTTAATATGAAGTGCTCACATTGTGGACGTGAACGGGATTTAAAAAAAATTAACTCCACAAACTGGAATAGGCATGTTAATTCATGCAAAATTAAATTTAAAGGGGCTAATAAAAGCCTGGACACATTAAATTTTTTTATTAAAACAAATAAACCTTGTACCTCAGGTAAGTGTCTAATTTATAATTGTAATTTTTTTTTAAATATTTAAATTTTAGTTTACAAATTTTCTGAATGACTGAAATAAATTCTATTTTTCTAGTACTTACCTATTAAATTTAGTTAATAAAAATGTATTAACCTTAACCATAGTTATATTATGTACTTAGTTCAGAATTATGTTAAGAACATAAAGTAAATTTATAATTTTTATTTACTGAGTTATATGGTCACTTAAAAATCAAATAAAAATTTTTCTCATTTATTGTTAAATTTATGAATATCAAAATATGTATTCTAAAATAGGTACCCTACATGAAATATGGTTTATGTATAAAGGTATTTATTCACATACCTAATGGTACCTAATGGCTTATGACCTAATATAACTATATTTATTATTCATAAATAATAACAATTTGTAACTGTTATATATAGTGTGTCTAAAAGAACCAGATCCCGATAGCAGTATGAAAGTTGAATATTCAAATGTAGATAACCAAGATCCAGGGAAACCGAATTTACCAGCTATACTGAGTTCTGACAAAACAAATATGCAACTCTGAATGTTTTTTTCCTATAATTTTAAATTAATGTCAATAAGTTATTAAGATCTTTAATTATCTAATAAACTATTACTTATAGTGTCCCTATTGAAACCAGATCCTTAAAGTTGTATGGAACTAGAATGTCTTGTTGATAATATGGAAGAGGAGCCAGAGAGAAAGAATTTACTGGTTTTACCTAGCTTTGAAAAAGAACCTAGTATGATTATCTGTTTACTTGACAATATATTATATTTAATAATTTTGATAGTTAATGGTAATTTTAAATGTATTAGATGCAAGTAGCTGTGATGGAACTAAATATTTAAACACTTATGTAGGAGATAAGGAGAAATTAAATGAATATACGGTACTTTGTGTTCCTGACAAAACAGGTATGTTTATAGTTATAGTATTTATAAATTATATTCTTTAAGAATTAATAAACATTTTAAATTATAATAGTCAGACAGTTAGTAAATAAAAATATATAAATTCAATTTTGTGGATATTGAAAGAGCTTAGTGAAACTAAACGATATACAACTATTATGATACCTAACTAATAATATTGTATAATTTTAGATGTTGAGTCTCCTGATATCTATGAATCTGTTAATAATTTACAATCAGTTTCGCCAATGTTTAAAAATGAACCAGTTTTATTTATGAATAAATCAATCACACCTGGATTGAAGTTAATTCAATTAGAAATGGGTCCATGCCAACCAGTTGCTACCGATTTACCCAATGGTAAATTTCCTAAAGATGAATCAAATCCACCACGTTCGTTTTCAACATCATATTATACAAAGTTGGTTAATGGAAAGTCTGAACATCGATCGTGGATTACATACTCGTCTTCAATGAATAGAATTTATTGCTGGACATGCAAACTGTTTGGTTCTATTAGAGCTCAAAAAAACTCTTTTGTCACTACAGGTTGCAATTCATGGGGACATTAAGGTGGTTTATATGGTCAAATTCATTTACATGAAACTTGTAAAGATCACTTAGAAGCTGAATTAAATAAAATAATGTACATAAATAATAATCGTGTTGATATTCAGTTAATGAATTCTAATAATAAGCATGTTGCAATGAATAGAGCAGTTGTGCATGTATTAATGGATATAGTGTTATGTTTATCCAAACATAATGATGCATTCAGAGGCCATACTGAGTGTTTAACTAATGGTAAAAGTGAAAAATTTCTAGATTGGGTCAACGTTTTGGCCAAACATCATACAATTTTAGCTACACACTTGGAAAATATTAAATCATCAACAAAAAAACAAAGATTGACATTTCTATCTAAATCATCACAAAATTCTATGCTCAACTGTATTGCTGAATCGATCCGTGAAACTATTTTAAAGGAAGTGAAAGCGGCTGGAATGTATTCACTTATACTGGACTCTACAACGGATGTGTCAAAGCTCGACCAATTTGCTTTTGTATTGAGATATTGTACAAACGATGGGCTTATAAAAGAGTGATTAATTTGTGTTGATGAAACAGTAGATTCAACTGGAAATGGGATGTATGAGTTATTTTGTAAAGTATGTGACAAATATAATTTAAATTGGAGGCATGATCTGATTGGACAAGCTTATAATGGGGCATCTAATATGCAAGGAGCTGTAAAAGGATTACGCTCATTAATACAAAATGAAAATAAAAGTGCACATTGCACTAAATTTAGCGGTTGTTGATTGTTGTGAAGCAACTGAATGTGCACAAGACTTTTTTGGTACAATTAGTAGTTTGGTAACATTTTTAGGTGCCAGAAAGAGAACCGCAACATATGTAGAGTTTCAAAAACAATTATATAAAAACCAACGTATTCGTAGGTTAAAAAGTTTTTCTGCTACGAGATGGACATACCATGACCGTTCTTTAGAAGTTATACAAATGACTTATAAATCAATTATTTTAACATTAAAAAAAATTAGCCTTGAAGAAACTGACAAAAAAAACAGACATTTTGCTAATAGTTTTTTAAAGCAACTTAATTCTTTTAAATTTGTTCTTACAATGCATATGATGCGCAATATATTCTCAATTACTACACCTTTATCAAATTATTTACAAAATCCTGCCATCGATTTCATTCAAGCAATACATTTAATTAAAGTGACTCGACAACAAATACAAGATTTACGAGCAATGAAAACTGAATCTGTATATGAGAACCTATTTACAGAAACAAAATTATTTTGTGAAGCACAAGACTTAGAGGAACATGATTTAGCAGAGGTGCGTACATCTCACAAGAAAAGAATGAGTGGAGAAATAAGTAGTGATGAAAGAATAACTTCAGCAAATTACCGCTATGTATGTGAAGTTTATAGATGTTCATTGGATGTAATTTTATCTAAACTAGATGATAGATTTAGTGGTTCTGAAAATATCTTCAAAGAATTTTCATTACTACTACCTGAACGCTTAGAGTTAAACAAAGTCTCCCCAAATAAATTTGATTACTTGGTAAACTGGTTGTCTGCAGATAGAATTAACAAAATTGGTTTAAATGTAGAATATGAATTATTTGCTTCTAATTATAAAAACTTTATGAATAGTGCTACAGCAAATGACATAAAAATGCAATCTAAACATTCTAAACATACAATTAATACAAATGATTAAAGTGATCAAAATGATACTGACAGTGATGATTCCGAAGAAACAATACATGTAACTGCCATATACTCTGCACTGTGTAAAATGGGAATGGTGTCAGCTTTTCCAAATTTATTCATGGCTTATAAGGGGATTTGTACTTTGCTACCAATATCAGAAACTGCAGAACGATGTTTTTCCAAGCTTAAACTCATTAAAACAAAATTACGCTCTACTGTTGGAGAAAAAAGGTTAGATAATTTAATGTTAATTTCTTGTAACCCTGATATAGAAGTATCAATTGAAGATGCTATTAATAAATTTGCTTCAACTTCCAGTGTTTTGCAAAAAGCATTTATGTATTGTTTACACTTAAAAAATGATGTAAGTATATTGACTTTCATTAATTGTATTAAAATGTTTTAATAAAAAAAAAAATGTTAAGTATATACCTACCTACTTATTAAAGAAAACAATGAAATACAATGCCCCATGATTAATTTAAAGTTAATTAATCATGCAACATGCTGTCCACTAGAATACTAAATTAAACTAATTTTATCTTATATCTTTAGGTTTGTAATATCAAGTTGCTTACTTGGCTATTTAGAATTCGGTACTTAATATATCAACTATCAAAATTAGCAAATTTTAGTATAAATAATAATAGTAAAAAATAAAAATGATAAAATTAAGTAAGGTTTTGCAGTGTGACTTTTTGGTGGGTGGGCGGGTGGTTTTAACTATTCTTGAACCACCAACTGAAAAATTTCAAACCGCCTCTGATTGTGTATAGGTAAAATAATGATAAATATGTGGTGTATAACTTACCCGAATGAGGCTATGGTTGGCGTGGATCAAGTCGTAATATTTAATACAGTAAAAATATACAGGTGTGATCTCGTACACACACGGCAAACATCGCTAACATATCAGCGCGGTCCACAAACGACACATTAGCCGGTAACACATGTACATCACAAACATGAATGTCGACAAATTGAGAAAAGACATCCTAGAACTTGAAAATATTATATAAATAACATGAATGTGTGATTGTTTGAACGATATTTACCAAAAAACAATATTGTAAAAATGTGCGCAAACGTGAATTTCTACCTTGACGACGAACAATACAGGAACCGCAATAGAACCGATAAACTCCACTGAAACTCGAGTGGACAACAAAATCATGAAGGCGAAAGTGAGTTATTGAGCTCGCCAATAGTAAAATTGTACTTGTTGCATAGCGTTAAACCGAAACTAACTAAACGAGCGGAAAACACTATTTTGATAATAAATGTTTTGTTGATAATGACGAACAAACAACTGTTGTCGGTTCACGAAGTACATTGCTACCAACACACGAAGAAAATAAAAATAATACTAAATGTTGTCAATATAAACAGTTCACGCACAAACAATGTCAAAACATGAAATAAGCTGTAGTCTGTTGTAGACTTTACCTCGGTACAATAGGTTAGGGTACCTACTTATTTCGAATCCATAAATATAAATACAATCGACGATTTCCGACTATAATCAACTATTACAAAATATAACGCTATGCTAATATTATATACCTGCAGTATACTTAATAGTGTTAATACCTATTGAACTTTTGTACTTATATTATTATAGTATTTAAAAGGATAAAAAAAAAAATAATAAAAATAATAACCTTTCATAATCTTAAATTTCAATGAAAAAATAGCTTCATTGAAGCACCAAGAATCTAAAATTAAACGGTAAAGTAAATGTTAACCACTCAAGAAAAATGCAGGTGATAATTTGGCCACCCTAGTAGTGTAATTCTAGTAACGTGCCTGCAATATCATAGCAAACATAATGCATTACTTGAAAAAAATCATTCTATTACATAGATACCAAATTAATTATTTTTTTTAAAAGCACTTCAGCGAAATATGTGTTTTCTCCCTCGGACCCACATGCAACATGGATAAAACGCATTCATGTAGAATAGAGATTATAAGATTTTTGATTAATTTAAGAAAAAAAATTAAAAACTGGAAAAATTAATTTAGTACACAATAAAAATAATATACTATTATAATTTTTAAATGCAATGTTTCCGGCAAAAATGTAATCAACAACATATTGTTAGTTAATTTGCATAATATGCAAAAAAAAACATGGTTCAAAATGATAATGATTAACAGACTATGTGCGATTATTAAAAAAATTGTTTAACGATAATAATATAATGAACAAGTATACTTAAAACAATGCATAGGTACGTAAATAGTGAAATATGACAAAATTCTAAATTGAAACATAATATTAAAAAATATATTAGGTATGGTTGTGTTAAAATAAAAAGATTACCTACACTATTACCCAACAGAGCCGGTGCTACAGGAACATATTATAGAAAAATGGATTGTGAATTAGATTTAAAAACATCGCTTCGTCTACGTCTGCATACGCTGTGACCTGCGACTAGACGAACGTTTGCATGGACCACGACCGGAAGTCATAGCTAAACATGACATAGGTACCTATAGAAATTCAAATACCTAATTAAATCACGTATAACTAATATTGCATGCATAGAAAAAACAGATCGAATAAAATAAAATTGTTATAGGTTACGATGTGGACCGGGTAACAAAACCGTGAAAACCGTATTCAACAGTTGTACAGCAGCAGTTTCTTACGATCTTATTATTATTTCGCGTTGCCTAACAACCGTTTTGTGCGATTTTAATTAGGTACCGATTTGTCCCTCTCTGCAGTCCCGAAGAACCAGATGAAAAATATCGAAAACCAATCCATGAATAATGGCCACCGAAAAGAAAGAATGGTCCAGCTCGTCGGACGACTTGACGAGTGCGCCATCGGATATCAATTTGGCCGTCCACGCTAAGACGATCTACAAACGAGCTAAGGTAATATCGCCGGGATAGGGCTGCATACTGTAACTTTACTATTTTCCGAACTTGTTAAATTCTATATGGCAGAATTCCAACCGATTTTAAATACCTAATAAATAAATAAATTATAATAACGTGACGTAGTATATAGGCAATTTAGCTATAACGTTCATTTTCCCGGTACTTAGTACTTACTACCATAGTTTCTTGCACCGCTTATGGTACCAGTACAAAATACGGAGATGTCACGTCCGTGTGATCTTATAATATATTATTATGACGTGGTATCTATGGAATTAATTAATTCAACCTATCTAACATAGATCAGTAGTAACTAGTAAGCGTAACTTTTGACGTAACTAAAATATATTACGTGTACATACTAACTCTATATACCAGCTACAGGTTACTTATACTATATGAGTTTTTTTACTGTAATGTAAAGTGAAAAATGACGAGTTACCTTACGACTTCACAGGCACGTAGCTAAGGGGGACCTGGGGAGGCCCGGCCACTAAAAATATTTATAGGCTACTCCAATGGCCTTGTATTGTTAAAATACTCAAGGTTCAAAAATTTGAGAAAAAAAGTTAAGCCATATTCAAAAGGGTGGGTAAGTGGATGTCGCCCTGCTATACAGTAGGTTACAAGTGGGTCACTATACAATGAAATTTGAATTTAATGATAAAATATCATTGTATACAAAAAACTAACGGTTTGTCAGTGTGGATATTTTGTATTATATTTATATTGTTATTACTGTTATTATTAATACGGTAACCAGTAAGTGGAATTAATGTTATAAAATTACAACAAATTAACTAAAATTGTTATTCTTGGTTACCCATTTAATATGTAATTTAGTTCAAATTTGAACATAAAATAACTATAAAAAAAACTTTGTTCTTATATTTTTGAGATATTTTAAAACCTTACGTGGAACCCTATTTTAAATTTTTAAATTCTTAGATATAAAAGTTAAATATTTTATAAATTTTTAACTACTGAATAATTTGTAAATTTTCAATTTGATAAATTTCGTCAAAATTCAAACTTTAAATGCTTTTAAAAAAATTGTTCCCATGTATTTTTAATGTTTTTCAACAGCTATTTAAGCAATAAATCAGGTGCCTTGTATTAAATTTTGACGCTTTTTTGCCCAGAAAATGCAGAAAATATAATTTTATTGACATTTATAGAAAAAAAAACTAAAAATTGAAAATGTCCATTAACATCTAGAAACCGGTCAAAATATAAAAATAATAGCTATAGGTACTTGAAAAATCCAGTAAATATCCAATCGTGTAAAAATTTGAACTTCAAATGCTCATAAAAATTAATTTTGGCTTTCTTATGGACATTTTTTTTTTTGATTAAGAGGTAGACAAATTTATAAGGAATCCTGTATTCCATTTTAAAATCTTAGAATTAAAAAAAACATTTTTTTTAGGAATTTCTATCACGAATGAACTTGCACATTTTCGTGAATTTTACGTATTTTGTCAAAATTTGATCTTTAAATGTTTTTTAAAAAAAAACTGTAACTGTGGATTTTTAATATTTTTCAACCTTCACTATAACAATATAATAAGAGCTTCGTATTAAATTTTCAAGTTTTTTTACCCAACAAATAATATTTTATTGATATTCATAGAAAAAACTAATACATTTGGAAACTCAAAATGTCCGTAAACAGTTCAAAACAAATCAAAATATTTTGAAACTTATATCGTTTATAGAAATTGCGAATATAAACAACCAGTGAAAATTGCATGTATATACAGTTATTTGTTTTAGAGTTACACCAAATAATAAAATTGATTCTAATTTTGCGTAAGAATTTTATTTATAAAGATTTCTTATAGAAAAAGAAAACTAAAAAAATTTTAATTTAAAATTGTCCGTAAACAAGTCAAAACAAGTCAAAATATTTTGAAAATTTCATCAAGTACCTATAGGAATTGATAAAATAAATAAAGTATATAAATCTCAAGTGTCTACAGCTTTTTGTTTTTGAATTACAACACAATAAGAAAATCACTACATGAGAAATCGAGTGATAATCCAATGTTTAAAATTTTAAGCTTTAAACGCTCATAAAAATTTAATTAGACTTTTTTTGTTGTTAAATGTAGATAACCTTATAAGAAATCTTGTATTACATTTTAAAATGTTAGATTTAAAAAGAAAAGTTTTTATGAATTTCTAACTCAAAATAATTTGCACATTTTCGTAGTTTGTAAGCCATTTGTCAAAATTTAAAATTTAATTTCTTATAAAAAAAATTGTTGACTATGAATTTTTAATATTTTTCAAATGTCATTGTAACAATATATTAAGAGCCTTGTATTACATTTTCAATCTTTTTAACCCAACAAATAAAATTGTATTGACATTCATAGAAAAAAAACTAAAAAAATTGGAATCTGAAAATGTCCGTAGATAGTTCAAAATGTCTATCGCGTATAGAAAATTCTAGTATAAACAACCAGTGAAAATTTCATGTATCTACAGTCATTTATTTAATAGTTACACCGCAAGAACCAAAATAGATTTTGTCATTAACAGATCTTCCGTATAAATTTCCGTTTTCCTTAAATTGTATGTTATTTTTACCTGCGCTTTTGAAAACGATCTCATTAATTCAACATTTCCCCAGCTTGGTTAGCTTAGTTCCGCGATAATTATTCTACGTACCTATAATGTAGTTACACGCAGTAATGAATATAAGTAAGTTGGTACCTACTTATTTCGAATCCATAAATATAAATACAATCGACGATTTCCGACTATAATCAACTATTACAAAATATAACGCTATGCTAATATTATATACCTGCAGTATACTTAATAGTGTTAATACCTATTGTACTTTTGTACTTATATTATTATAGTATTTAAAAGAATAAAAAAAAAAATAATAAAAATAATAACCTTTCATAATCTTAAATTTCAATGAAAAAATAGCTTCATTGAAGCACCAAGAATCTAAAATTAAACGGTAAAGTAAATGTTAACCACTCAAGAAAAATGCAGGTGATAATTTGGCCACCCTAGTAGTGTAATTCTAGTAACGTGCCTGCAATATCATAGCAAATATAATGCATTACTTGAAAAAAATCATTCTATTACATAGATACCAAATTAATTATTTTTTTTAAAAGCACTCCAGCGAAATATGTGTTTTCTCCCTCGGACCCACATGCAACATGGATAAAACGCATTCATGTAGAATAGAGATTATAAGATTTTTGATTAATTTAAGAAAAAAAATTAAAAACTGGAAAAATTAATTTAGTACACAATAAAAATAATATACTATTATAATTTTTAAATGCAATGTTTCCGGCAAAAATGTAATCAACCTACCGTAGTCCGTAATACGTCAAATAATATATATTATAATATACTATATTATATTACTTTAATAGCAATATAAAAAACATATCATGAATTTGTATAGGTAAGTATGGAGGGTAAACCACTATACAAAATTGTGTGCACCAGATTGAAGATTTCTAATGATTCCCATTGATTTCCAAAGATTTCCTATGATTTCCAAAGAATTTCTATGATTTCTGAATATTTTTATAGGTTCATAATTTGAAAAATAATAACCTTTGAGCTATTTTATAATCTATGTTAAAATTCTGTGTAACTAAATTTGTTATTTTTATTTGACATAAATTAACACAATCAATACAAAATAATAATTGTATAAAAATTATGATCTGAACGCAGTAAAATTTATATTGTTTTCATATATCACACGGTTATAATCTATTCTAAGGAAATTTACCAAAATCCGGAAATGTTGAATTATTTATCGGCTGGCGCTGATGATGAAAAGGATTCCTGCTCCATCCGTCCATGCCATGTTACTCAGATTCATCTTTTGAACATTTGATAAAACTTCCGATGAACGTTCCGGAACGCGAAGATAAAATGCTTGTTGTCGTTTTACTATCAATCACATTCTTCGTACAGGTGAGGGAAATTTAATATGAAATGCCTCTCGCACTCTCACCCGGTGCTGTATTTATGAGTTATGACACAAAATCAGCAAAAAATTACTGTTGCGTCAAGAATAGATCGTTATAAGTTCGTCAACGCATACGTTGGAGTATGGGTATTATGAACGTTGACTGAATATTGAAAACGTTTTTATTAAATGTTTTTGAACACCTTTGTTATAGTCGCAATAAGAATATAGGTCACGTCAATACTAAAATTAAGCTTTTGATATATAAATAATTTTTAAATTTAGAAATATGCGACCGCATCGGATGTAATGACATAAAATATAATAATATAATAGGTACCAAGCCAGCCAGGTAAAAATTGTTACGATATCAATCATTTTATGTACCAGAAAAATATAAGACATTATAATATAATGTTATAATATTATTATAACTCGTCTTGAAAAAAAAAAACTAATAATAACGTATAAAGTGGTAAAATGTGTAACGCAACTCTCCTAAATTACAGTAAAAAGTTGTATTAAACTTTTTAAGTCTAAACGTTCAAGTACCAACTGCGGTGGATTATTGAAGTAAAACTTCTTTCTTGAGGTGTGGGTGGAAAAAAATCGTAACGAAAAATGAAACGACACATTTGTTTATTTATTTATTTTGCAAGTCATGGTGGCGGCAATGTGCACGTTTATTTTTATTGTATTGATTTTTCTCACTCTCTCCCTAATTCACTTATAATTTCACGGGTCCCAATACTTATGAAAGATAAATCTTACTTCCCCAGAGTGTAATGGTGGGCTAACACACTCTTGTTTTTTTGTTCATAAAAAGTGTTCGTAATAAATAATAATAACTAATAAGCAGTAGTTTCAAACTTTCGTTCGTTTTATCGTTTAAACCTAAATCACAATATTTAAGTACCTACGAAATCTATAACAAATCAAAATAAATAGAATATAATAAATATTACTAAATTTATTTTACAGATGTTTTCACGCGACTTTTGTACGCCGTTCTTTGAACCGTCTTCGGTGACTCTTCCACAACAGTTGCAGACTTCCTTACCGCTGTTGCCTATTTTGAACATTGTAGTCAGCACATTGCTTACAATTCCAGCTTGCCTAACTATCAACAAGTATGGTAAGTTTATTATGTAATTGTTAAATGAATAAGAAGTGAATATTAATTAATGAACAGCATAATAACAAACGCTTGATACAGTTGATTACATGTGACAAAAAAAAATATATTGTATATGTACGTTTCGGCACGACTGAATTTTACCCAGAGGTGTTTATTTTTAAGACCAGTGTTGTAAAGTACTTGAGTAAATACTTTTAAGTACTAAAATACGTATTTTAAATATTTTGAAAAATGTACTACAACAAAGTATTTTAAATACTTTCTCGAAGGATCTGAATTTAAAATCAAATACTAATTTTAAAATACTTTAATAATTCTTTTTAGTTTATTTATGTATATTTTCAAATTTTTATTATGATCATATAAAATAAAAATGAAAATTGCGAATATTATAAATAATAATATATTTTTGTATTGTAAATTATACTCAACTGATAGCTCGACAGTTAAGTGCTTTTATAAAGTTATAAAAGGGTATTCTATAACTAGCTTATACTCTATATAGTTTAGTTCCCCCTATATAGTTTTTCAAAATTCTTACCCATCTATTTTAATCGTCCTGTTTAATTATTTTATAATAACGTTGTAAAAAATATTAGGCATCCGGACCTGTCTGTTGTATTCGTGTACCGTTTCCTCGTTGGGAGCGGGCATACGGTGTCTGTCAATCGGCGATTCAACTTTGTAAGTTAAAAAATAAATAAAAAGAAAACAATGGACATTTTTATACTTTCATTTTTTAATTATCTTATAAGTGACTTATTAACGTACTGTATTATAATTATCTACATGCATACTGCACGAGTATCGTAATAATATGATTAAATAATACAGAATAGTATACGTGTCTGCCGTGCTTCTGTCGAGTGCCTCGGTCGTCGTGAAACCATTGACGGCCACCGTGTCTACTTGTTGTTTCCTAGTCGGCGAAAGAAATGTTGCAACAGGTAAAATTCGAAAACTATTTTTAAACTAAAAACTTGGTTGCACTTCACAGGCATTTGAATAATATGCAGTTAGTTTACCCTCTTAATTATATGACACATATAATACAGCTTGTGACAGAAAAATCTGACAAATGTATTATTTTTTTTTCAAAGTACGGGCGTCTAGCCTAATGTTAAACAGTTACAATAATATTATTAACAAATGAACATACAGAAATAAAAATGTAAATTAAACGTTAAAAAAATAATTAAGTACCTATATAGGAACAATATTAAAGAATAGCAGAAAGATAGTTGGCATTCATTGGCATTACACATCATTATGGCTAGAGGCTGATTAACACCAAAGTTATATGTGAGTACTGGTACATAGAAATAATAGGTACCTATGTTTACACTAAATGTTTATGTCTTACGTAAAGAAAAATAAGAAACTTTAAATTTAATACAATTGAGGAGAGCTGGAGGGTACATTTTACCAGAGTTATTTTAGAAAACTCAAATCATTCAATCGTCTTAAACTCTTCTATCTGATAGTGATGACGATTTTAGAGATAAAAGGATAGAATAATAATAATATGTAATAAGTGATTTGTTTTTATAGATACTTAGAAAAATACTGAGCTTTACAAATATATGTATAGGCAGGTCCCATACTGCAGATGCATATTTCAAAACAATTGAACATAGCAATGACCTTAACCGTTAATTTTTGGTTCGGTTCCATAATTTGTTTTTGAAATTTATTTGCGATAAACGTTCAATCAAGCTATGTTCAACAAACGGTTATAGATATAACGTTATAAATTAAATGGTTCACCGAACATTTTACTAGAAAAACGTAAAAATTGTTTATGTTTTTTGAAAATTTCGCCAAAAAACGTTAAAAAATGGTAAGTTAAATGGTAGGTAGTCCTAATAAAAGTTGTTAAATTATTCGTTCTTGTAAATTTAATCAGAAGAACGTTTTGAAATAATACGTTCTATTCCATTTAGTCAGAAGAACGTTTTACAGTTATACGTTCTTGAATATTTAATCAGAAGAACGTTTTAGAGTAATATGTTCCTATATTGTTGAATTGCTATATGTTAACGTTTGTAAGATGGAGACAATAAGGGCAGACGCTAAATAAAATAATATTTTGTTAAATTATGCCATTTATATCTGCATAAATAAACTATAGAATACAATTATATACATTAATACATTTATGAACAGTTTTAAAACTAAGATTATATATTTAGATCTGAAACTTATTATTCTCACGCCTATACTTTCATATTAGTTAAGCTTTTACCGTATAAGTACTTCAGTACCTTATAATTTCGATATACGATTTACATTTTTTTTTCTTCAATGTTTCGTAAATTTTATTTATTTATAGTATTTATTGGTTGTTATTCATTGACAGTATAGATTGATTATTATTTATTTATTATTATTATTAATTAATGTATTATATAATACATATGTTACTATATTATTATTACTCATAATAACTTTATTACCTATATTATCATCATATTATATCATCTTATATTGTCAAAAATAAATGATCGGCTATTTGATTTATTTTGGTTGAAGCTTCTTTAGTTTTTTCAAAGTCACATGAGCTGTTGCCTGTTGGGGTATATTATTAATCATTATCTTAGTTATTAGTAAATATAGGACAAGATGTAATTCAAGTTTTAGATTTTGATATTAAGGTATCAATTATTCTTAAATAATTTTAAAACTAAAATATTCAAAAGATAATTTTTATTCATAATGTAATTTTTAAAGTTCGAAGAACGGTTTAGTTTGTGATGTTTTATGCAAGGCTGGGCATTAACGAGTTAAAAAGTTAAAGTTAAGTTAAAAAGTTAATTTTATTTTAACTTTTTAACTTAACTAGTTACTTTTGGCTTTTCATTAATTTAACTGTTAACTTACTAAATTTCTTTCTTAATTAACGTGATATTAACGAGTTAATTTTTCATTTTAAGAAGTAAGTTAAGTTAATTTATTTTGTTTTTAATTTTATAATATTTCACTATTTCAGTCTATTTCGTTTTCATGTCAAAACATATGTATCGTAAATTGTTTAAAGTTAAAAATGTGTATCATTCGAATCTAATTTATATGGAAGTACTGTATGAAGTATCAACACTATATCCTAAAATTTAGTTTTGGGTTGGAAAAAAATTAAGTACGCTAGCGTTGTATAAAAAAATTAACTTTTTTTTAACTTAATAAAAAGTTAACAAAAAGTGTGCATTAACTTTTAACTTAACTAAGTTAACCTATAGTTAAATTAACTTTTAACTTTTAACTTTTTGTTATTGGTGCATATTAACTTAACTTAACTGAGTTAAAAAAAATCATTAACTTGCCCAGCCTTGGTTTTATGTGCTAATAGTTTGAAGAACGTTTTTCTAGTAATTGTTCAAAGAAATTTATAGGTTATGAAGCTCCTCATGTCAATTCTTTAAAGAACTTTTAAGATTATAACATTTTTTGTGAAAAAGTTCAGTAAACTTAATAGTTTATAATGTTATTTCATACGAAGGACCAATAAACTAAATTAAATAATTGGTTTCGTTCCATTATATTTGGGTTTATGAATAACAATAATGTTCTTTAACCGTTTTTTTTGTGTTCCGTTCGGTATAATAGCAGTTTGATAGCATAGTAAGTGGATACAAAGATAATAGGCGCAAATAATTTATGCTCAGCACTAACATTTCTAACAAAACCATGACATTTTAATGCTTTACAATATAATGCTTCTATATTATGCAAATGGGAGGTTTATTTTAAATTTAATATGCAATTATTATTAATCATAATAATTGGGGACAATTGTTCGAATTCCACTAGGGTTCAGAAAAGGCACTGTTTAAATTGTACTCGATCCAATCGATATCGTTGTTACACGACAAAACTAATTTAGAAATAAAAGTAAATTGTGGTACATATTTTTGAATTATTATTTTAAATCATAATAATGTATTTTAAATTGTAAATAATTATTAATTTAAAAAAAAATAACTCATCTTTAAATTGTTATTTATCAATTTTGAAAAAAAAGTTACATATTTATATTATTATTTATAATTTATAAATAATGCCTTTTTGTTGTTATTATTATAATAAAAATAACACACTTTTGATATTAAAAATACAAATTATTCATACAACCGTCCACTGATTTGTAAAAAAATATAGGTTTTATGTAATGATCGGAAAGAATGCAATCGAACATTAGATCCATTTTTAAACCCGAGTGTAATTCGACCTTACCTCAATAGTCGTTTAAAAAAAAATATTGATTAGATTAAACAATATTAGATAGACATCAAATATTTTTTTGTTGTTACACCCTATGGCCTATTGCTTATACGTATATTCACTATTCATACATACATAATTGCATTATAAATTAAATGTATATATATTATATAGGATTTCTGACTATTGCATCGATAGCCGGCGCAGCTGGTGGTATCCTGATGAAGACGTCCATGCAGCCAGAACAGTCGTATCCTCTGTCCACCGCAACCGGCAACCAGAAGCATACCTATAACGTCGTCGCCTTATACATCTGTGAGTGCATTTTATGTCCTTGTAAGTCTAAATATTATGTATATTACCATATGTATAATGTATATATTATATCGACGCTTTAGATCGATACTACGGGAATGTATAATATTATAATTTTATTATTATTGTGTGACGTGCACCGAAATCTTGGCCACTGTCATCGTATCTATGTACTACAGTGCCGTAGCCAGAGGGGCACTAGGGGCACGTGCTTCCCCCAAAATGTTTTAGCTTGTCTTATATTCAATTATATGTTTGATAAAAATTTAAAGTTAAGGCTGCTAAACCTGGAAAACAAACCATTTTTTAGTTGTCGGATTTAGTAAATATTCTATATCCATCGTTAGTGCTGTGTGACTATGTGTGTAGTGACTGATCATTATTGTGCGCGAGTTCCCCAAACGCTTTATGTAATTAAAGATAAATTACGGCTAAGAATCTTGGAAATCTGAAACATACATATTACATATGTGCAGTTACACGTCACATGTGTTTTAAAAATATTTTTATTATTTTTTTAAAATTATTTTTAAAATTTTATTATAACTTCCACACTATCTAATACTTAAAAAAATATCACAATTATTCTTAAGTGTCTTATAACTCAAAATCAGTCAGGTATTGTTGGTCATATAGTTGGTCGGATTGTTGGACTTGTTCGGCCAAAGTCGAGGGCTGCGTGAATGTAGGCCCCTACTTTTGTTTTTTTGATTTCTAAGTTTTCTGTTGATTTACAAATTCGAAAATTTAATTTACAATTATTTACAATTAACTTACAATTGTTTGCAATAATTTTGAAAACTTTTGCGCAAAGTCGGGGGGCCATCTTCGTGTACATGTTGTTAGCATAAATATATAGTCACAAAAAGAACAGATATACAAAGGCAGCAATCCCCACTAGTATTTTGAAAAGGGCCAAATATTATTTTTGAAAATTACTTGCATGACCACATGCAGTTAATAAATTTAAATGTGTGCATAATATTGACCGAATCCATCGTTCCAAAGGCATATTTTTTTCCTCGGAACCCAGGTGTAAGGATTCCTAGTTTCTAGATATATTTTGAATGATAATAATTGTAAGTTATAAAAGTTAAAAAAATACTTCAAATTATTTTAATATAATTATTTCATAATATAATTTACTCGAGTGTAGTGTTGGATTTTAGTATGTAAAATTCAGTTTTAGTGCGGACCGTATACAATTTGTTAAAAGGCCGCGTAGTGGGGACCAGAGATCAGATATTCTAAGATTGCAAAAACTTTAGAGAAAAAAAATAATTGCCCCCCCCCCCTCCCAAACAAAAAATTGTTATGGCTACGGCACTACAGATTTACTGATATTATGTTTTTATCACTTAAGGTTCAGGCGCGAACTTCCTGTGCTTGATACTCGCGTTATTCTTGTCCCCGCGGGAATCCAACAAGAGAAAACTATGTGACAATTCGACGGAAACCGCGAAAAAATGTATGGTGCCATCCACGTCGTTTCTGTTGCAGACCGTCTTTAAGTCGATACAACAGTACCTATAACATATTTTATTATTACGATCAACTGATAAGAATTTTACAATATTAATATTTCACGACGACAATAAATCACAATTTTTTTAACTTTCTGTTTTTGTACAAACGTTTTACAGAAACTCTGATCTGGTGTACGTCGCCCTAGCGTACGCGTGTTCCAATGCGCTCTCTTGGCCATGGTATCAAATGATCGATATCACGTATTCCAAAGTGGGCTTTCCTCAGGTAATTCGTATTAACCGCGTGGGCTACCTACTACACAATTGCTTAATATAATATACTAAATACTATTTCATATGCATATTGAGTTTTCATAAGAAATAAATACTTCATAATATTACGTCATAAAACTAATAACCGAGCCTGCGGATTATGTTTACATTTATAGAGGCCTCAGGACCCAAATTTACATTGAGACACTGAAAAAAAATAAAAACAATTTTATTCTAATATTATATCACCTAGGTATATTATGATTTTAGTAAAATATTTTTAAATTATTGAAAATATCATTTCATCCTATCCCAATTCAGATTTGTTACTTAATGGCGATTTTAATCTTCCTAATTTAAATAAAATTTCATTTAACATTAATGTAAACCTCTCTTCCCTCGAATCTATTTTTATAGAAAAATTAGCTTTACTGAATATTTCTCAATACAACAATATATTGAATCATAAACACACCAGGCTGGATCAAGTATTATCAAATTCTTTCTCTCTGGTTGTAACTCATAATAATGATCCTATTATTCTTATTGACACTTATCATCCTCCACTAAATATAAATATTACTGCCTCAAATTTCCATCCAACTCTCTCTTTTTATGAAACAACCTATGGTTGGTCAAAAGGTGACTATAATTCCATATTATCATTCTTAGGTTCTGTACATTAGAATATCGGTTTTTGAAATCAGATCTGATATATCAGTTCTTTTAAATGAATTTTTCTCCATTATATACTTCTCTATAAACTCCTTCATACCAAAAAAAAAGTTATTTTCAAAACCAAAATGTCCATTATGGATTATGCATCTACTTATATAAAAGAAAATATTCCCATCACTTAAAATAATTATCTAAGAATTGAATCACCAGACTCTATCAACATTTGCCAAATTAACCTAATTTACGTTTTTACTGAATTAGAAAGCCTCAGAATTAAAACAGGTACTGGCCCTGATGGTCTCTCACCTATATTTTTGCAGGTGTATAAATTTTTCCTTACATTCATAACCCCAATTCTCAAAAATGGGGATAAATCACTAATTACTAAGTATTGTCCTATATCTTTGATCTCTATTCTCCCGAAATTATTCTCTCAAATCGTTAATGCAAAACTCACGCCTGTCTTCAAAAATATTTTAAGTCCACAGCAACATGGTTTCAGCGATAACAAATCTACCATTACCAACCTAATATCTATTAAACAATTCATTCTTAATTCTTTTTCTAATTATCAACAGACTGATGTTATATATACATACTTTGAAAAGGCTTTTTGATAGAATTAACCATGAACTTAAAATAATAGGTTTCGCCAACCCTCTTTAATCATTGTTGAATTCGTTCTTAACTAAAATAATCCAATTTGTAAAATACAAAAATTGTATTTCCAATCCAATTTCAGTATTATCCAAGGAAAAGATCACCTTTCCCCGTTACTATTCAATTTATTCACTAACGATATTGTTTTCTCTATTAAATACTTAAATATTCTTCTATTAGCTGATGACGCAAAATGTTTTAAATGTATATGCAATACTGCTGATGCTGGATAACTTCACTATGATTTAATCAATTTTTAAAATTAGTGCATCTCAAATGTCATGTTGTCCCTTAACATTAATACATTTCAGTGTATCACTTTTTCTAAAAAACGTAAATTACGTAAAAAAATAACGTTCTAATAACGTAAATTAATTTCCCATGAAATACATGTACTCTAACCAAAATATTTTTCGTTCAACTCAAGTTAAAGATCTCGGAATAATCTTCAATTCTAAACTTTTATTTAATCTCAAAATATTAGCTATAAAAAAGAAAGCCCTTTCTTTAATTGGCATGATTAAACGAAATTGCTGTAGCTTTAATGACCCATTTACACTAAAATGCCTATATACTTCAATTGTTCGTCCTATATTTGAATATGCACCAATCATTTGGGAAACATATAACATAGGCCATTGCGAACAATTAGAAAAAATTCAAAATAATATGCTTCGTTTTATCTGTTTTAAATTAAATCTATATAGACCACATCACTCTGGATATGTAAATATTCTAAACTTTTTAAATTTAAAAACATTAAAGGATAGAAAAAAACCATTATATATAACCTTCTATTAAAATCCCTTAATAATAAAATAGACGATCCTTCCCTCCTAAGCAACATCAATTTAAAAACAAGCAATCCTAACACTCGAAATAAAGAATTATTTTATATAAAACCTTAAAATTATATGTCTTGTACATCTATAAATATATTTATTGTCTAATGGAAATTCAGTAAATAATTTAGATTTTTTTCTAACAGTTAATATATTAATACTTATTATTATAAACTTTTATATTTTATCTTTATTTCTCTTTATTGTGTAATTAATTTAATATGTTATCTTGTATATGTGTATCTTTAATATTAATAATTTATTTTTATCTAATTTATACACTATAAATTATTTATTATGTAAATTGGACTAACGTCCGTTAAATAAATAAATAAAAACTACATACATTAAAACGTTTTCCTTGATTTTAATTTAGCAATTCTGTTACAATTTGATCATTCTTTTTGATTTGCAGTATTATTGCCTACTAAGGATTAATTGTGCACATACAACTTATTATTTATTAACTCATTATAGGTACCTACAACCTACCCACATTAGATACAACAATCTTCATCATATTGATTTTAAGAACCTCGTTATAATACACCAAATACTCGTAGTGCTCTGTAATGAAACCCTCGTAAATGATGACACCTCCTCTTTTCTCACGATATACTTACCTACCTACTCGACAAAAAACAAACCTTTTATGCTTTCAACTACACTGTGAATGGGTTTTTAAACGTAACCGATTTTAATACAAATTAATAATGGACTTTGATAGAAATTTTAATTGTTTTAAAAATATTTTCAAAAAATTTAAAAATTGACATCGTTTCACATATTTTTTGGACAAATTGCATAATATTGATAAATATAAATAAATTGTTATTTTTATCAAACATCACACACCAACGTAGGATGTCGCTATGAACTGCCGTTTGTGGATGATCATACACACGTGCGTACTTTCACTGTCCGTTTGCTGGTTGGCCGATCGGAAAACCGGATCCAACAAGCATTTCGGGCTGGTGTGTCAATGTCTTTCCACGCTCTTTATGCTGTGGGTCGTGTTGACGTTGTGTTGGAAAATTCTACGTTGGAGAACGAGTAAGACGCCATTTGGAAGTCGTAAAACTGTGCAAGGCACAATAAACTATAATACTACCTACATTAAAATATATGATAAGCGTTCCCAAAATGTCTTCGATTAGCTCATCCCTAAACACATTATTTTATTGCCTAATTGTCTTGACTGGATAGTTCATAAATATAAACCCGTTACTCGGCAGATACACAGTTCAACTGAATTTCAAGATTATTGTGAGAAGGGTTAATAACAATAAAAAAAATACGCATATTTTATAGGGCACACAATTCAAAATTTAATGATAGATGTGGTAGAATTGTTTTCTTTCTATGGCTATGACAGACGTTTCGATCACACTTAGCGAGTTTGAGAACACTGTACTTATTGTATACTATACTACGGAGTTATCAAGATTTCATATCATGAGTATTGGTAAATGCATTGTTACAGATTAGAACTAATTAAAATAGATTCAGCAGAACTCTGCAGTTTTAACGACACAACATGAAACTGACGGCGCAAGACCCATACAATACACTAAAACGTTTTTAGGAAGATTATATTTATTATATACATTTATTTGGGATGTGATAATATTAAAGCTTACCGGTTTTCAGCGTCTATGGTGGCCGGCGTCATGTTTGCGTTTCCTTTGTCGTGGACCACGCAGAGTTTACTATATGAACTGGCCGCGGACTTTGCTCAACCCCTACCCGAGAACTTGGCAGTCGGTCTTGTCTGCATGTTGGAGATATGGTGTGAAAATTGCATGTACATCCTACTGTCAGTTTTCCCTAAATTCCGTACGTCTACATTAAAATATTGACATAACATCATATTATATGGGTAAAAGTATCCATAGAAATAATATTTGGATTGGAAATACGCGTATAATGTATATCCGTTTTAGAATATTTAGGAAACATTTTTCAAAAACTAGAAAATCCATGGCAATTTAGGTAGAGAGTAAAAATTTAAAAATGGAAAATACACCTATATACCTAATATATTCCATTATTTTTTTATTTTTTGTACACTTGCTGGATGAATATTTGAGATTTGTATAAATGGCTGGATGTTTATGATTCCTTTATCATGTTCAGGTATTATTTACCCTGATACTTTTGATGAACATGAATATTCATGAACATCCATATTGCTTGATAATAATATAAGAACATTATACTATACTGCTTTGACATCTGATCTTAAGATTTAAGCTGTGTGAACACTGTTGTTCTTGGTGCCTTTCAAATTTCGTTTCGGAATTTATTGTTATCATTATTAAAGTCGCTGAAAGTGTATAATGTGCCGAGTAAATCGACCGAAAAAGAATATTAAATTATAACAATAAAAATGTACCTATCAACTCTACTTAAAATTCAAAGGACACAATGGCATATTTGTATATGTTTATTTTATTTTGTTAATAACTTTAATGTCAACTGACAATGAGCAATAAAGGATTAACAAAAGCTCTCTGTTTTACGACGACTAAAAAATATTTTGATGTTCCACAGCGTTTTAAAAATGTTTTCACTTTGATGGAATTTAAAATTATACCATATCTTATTATTTATATTTTATAATATACCTAGGATTCATACAACATCTATAAGATAATACCTAATATTTATAATAATAATATGACGTGTTATTATAATATAATATTACTTAGATATATCAACATTTGTAATTGTTTTGGTTTTTAGATTTTGACTGGTTGCACGTGATCACATTCATAGCTGGATTATTGAGTGCCTTATTCATCGCATTATTAGATGGAAAAAAAGTCCACAGATATTATAATTAAAATATCTGTTTGTATAATAGGTACCTATATAATTATATTCAATTGTTATTTGTTGTATTATATAGTCTGTTTTGACTTTTGCTATACGCCTATATATCGATGGCTAAGAGGCCAAAAGTTGTAAGTCCAATTTTTCTGAAAATCGTTTTATTACTCCATAGGGTTTATCTGGGTCGTCATTTTGATTCAGTAAAACATTACAAGTCAATATCATAATTAAAACATGTTTTATTTATACTTTAATTTTTGTTTTTTTAGTGCAAGATAGGTTTTTTTAGTGCACACATATAAACAAGTTCTAATTTAATGAGACATACAATTAATATTTTAACATGATCTAAATATCAAGTGGACAAATATAACAAGTCCGGACTTGTTACTTTTGCAAAAACAATACATTCAATTTTGGACGTGTAATGTTTTAGATAATATTGAATTTGTTTATCTATTTATAAAAAATGAATATGTCCGGTAACGTATTATTTTAAATAATAAAAATTTTTAATTTTAAATTACACTAAATAATATGATATCTTCAATTAGCATAAAATATCATTAAATACGGGTTTTATTTGACTAAAAATTTGATGAAAAATGCTACTTTATTATTTTTTACATTCAATAAAAAATTGCAATATTTTTTATATTTTTTACTTTTTTACTGCAATTATATAAACAAATAGAATTTTTTATATCAAAAAAATTAGTCTTATTAAAACGTACATTTTAACTATTCATATAATAAATAAATTAGAGTTTATATTAAATTAACAACTGTTAATATGTCCATCAAAACCTTATATGTCCACAGAAAAAAAAATTATAATTGCCATTTATAACAAGTCCCATTTAAATTTAAAATAAACATTATAATTACGTTGAAAAAAATTTTAAGACCTAAAAGTAATAATTTATGTAATCTACAGAATATTTTACAAATAAATCAGTTGCAACACCGAAAAACAAAAATCTACAACACAAATGTTTTGGTGTAGAATAATTTAAAACCTTAAGAGGACGCTACACCCGCATGTGTTGTCTCCGTCTTACAAACGTACAACATAACAAAAACTGTTTTGCGCGGGAAAGAACCGAGAAAGCTATAGTTATAACTAAAAAACGAAATTTTCACACTGTAAAGATGAGAACATTTACCGTGCAACATCGTTTTTATTTTTCCGATATCACAAATACAAAAAAAGTTATTCAAGGTTGAAATAATGCATTTTTAAACAATAATAACTTTTTTGGTGTTTGTGATATCGGAAAAATAAAAACGATGTTGCACAGTAAATGTTTTCATCTTTACAGTGTGAAAATTTCGTTTCTTAGTTATAACTATAGCATTCTCGGTTCTTTCCCGCGCAAAACAGTTTTTGTTATGTTGTACGTTTGTAAGACAGAGACAACACATGCGGGTGTAGCGTCCTCTTAAAACTGCTTTCTTGTAAATTTTATGTTTAGGACGTACAACTTTTGGCCTCTTAGCCATCGATATTCTCTTATGAATATGAAAATTACAAACACCATGGCCTATAGGACACCATGTCCAATAGATACGCACATTGGCGTCGAACCTTTTTTAAATCTAATATAAAAGTTTATTATTACTTACGAACAAAGTTTACCAAAATATGGGACTGTCTCGGAGTTTAGGTGCATGTGATGATAATCATGAATAACTAGTGTTCTCTTACATATTGATATTAATTGACCGTAGTCTTACAATTATAAATGTGGTAATTGTATTATCATTTTCTATACACCATACAGTTTTGACTCATTTTGAGCTGTCTATGGATAATTTCAAATTTGAATTTTTTTGGTTTTTTTTCTATAAATATTAATACAATAAATTTTATTTGTGAAAATAAGTATATTAGTGTAAATAAATGAGTAAGTGTATTTGTGTAAAATAGCGTGAAAATGTAATACCAAGGCTTCTTATATATTGTTACTATAGCAGTTGAAAATTTAAAAAGGTGGATAAGTGTATGTCGCTCTGCTGTACAGTAGGTTACAAGTGGGTCACTGTAATGGATGGTGTTAAATTTGAATTCAATGATATAATATCATTGTATAAGAAAAACGATTCTGAGCGAAAACGGTCAGTCAACCTATGATTTTACCAAGTATATTTGATGATATTATTGTGAATAAAGTAATTTATATATAACCTATTTACGTGGAGCCTTGTTTTAAATTTTCAATCTTTAGCCATAAAAGTTAAACATTTTATACATTTTTAACCACAAAATAATTAATAAATTATAAATTTGATAAATGTTGTCAAAATTTGAACTTTAAATGCTTATAAAAAAAATTTGTGCCTCTGTATTTTTAATATTTTTCAACTGCTATTAGAACGATATATCAGGAGCCTTATATTAAATTTTCACGCTTTTTTACCCAACAAATAAAAATTTATTGATATTTATGAAAAAAAAACTAAAAAAATTGAAAACTGACAATGTCCGTAAACAGCTCAAAAAGAGTCAAAATATTTGGAAAATTTTATGGTGTATAGAAAATGCTTATATAAACATTCAGTCAAAATTTCATGTCCCTACGGTCATTTGTTTTAGAGTTACACCAAAAACCAAAATCGATTTTCTCGAAAACAGATTTTGCGTAAAAACTCCCGTTTTTCCTTAATTTTTCTTTTGTTTTTCACGTCACTTGTGAAAACTACTGGGAAATTTTTACTTTTGACCCCCCAAAGTACCAACTAGATTCACTTTCCTATCAGAAAAGTTACTATTGAAGAATATCCAAGCACTTTTACTGTCCTAAAAGGTGATGACAGACACAAAAATAAAAAAAATAAAAAAAAAAAACACACATCATTGTAAAATCAATACATTCATCGCTTCGCTCAGAATCTAAAATACATAGACACAATTTTTTTTTAAAAAGCATAAAAAACTTCAAATTTTGACAAAATGTATCAAATTGAATATTTAAAAATATGGCATTTAAAAGGCATTGAGCAAAGGCATTTGACGGGTATGAAGTGCACGGGATCAGCTAGTAATATATAAATTACGTTGTTCACAATAATATCATCAAATATTCTTAGTAATATCATTAGCTGACTGACCGTCTTCGCTCAGAATCGTTTTTCTTATACAATTATATTATATCAATGAATTTAAATTTAACACCACCCATTACAGTAACCCACTTGTAACCTACTGTACAGCAGAGTGACATCCACTTGCCCACCTATTTTTAATAATAAATACAACATAATATAACTATATTGTCATTCATATTTAGGTACCTATCCAAGAATGTAAATTCTCATGAGAAAATAACCCTCATGTAACTGCAGTTACTTACTCAATATATTATATGTCATCAAAAAAACTTTTTTTTCTTTTTAAATACCGTTCTTCACACTGGGTTTGTCTTACTATTATTTTTTCTAAATCCCGAATTTGTTTTTTATCAATTTGTAACTTTTAAAAAAAATATTTATAATTTTTAATTTTCTTCTATTGTTAAGTGTGTTTAATTATTCCAGACGTTCCTATAGTAAGTTCTTGTCATGTCCAAAGTAAGTTATTTAAGATTTTTTTTTTAGGTTTCGTTAAAAAGTTGACGTTGTTTTGTACAGGTGTCTACAGTTTTTTGTTAAATTAAATATTAAATAGTATATATTCCTAATATAATTATATAATGAACTTGGTTTTTATTTATAAACAAGGTAGAAAAAGTAGGTCAGCGCATTTCGGTGGTGGATGTTTGTTCAAAAAGGGACCTTCGGGCCTCGGACAGGATAGTGTAATTTTTCTGTATTCGATTTGAATGCAAAGATTGCATTCGATAAAAAACGATTCTGAGCGGACGAGGGAATCTTTTTTATTTAATTTTATTCGTTTCTATGGTGATAAACAAAGCGTTTTAAGAATAGTTTAAGAACGATTTATATAAATAGGTAATTTATATAATTATAATTAGGAAATATCATAAAAATGAAAAAAAATGTATGAGATCAATAAAAAAAAAAAAAATGAAAAAATATATAAAATAAAAGAATAAGCTCATAAGTCGCTGAAATGTTTTGAAAATGTTACCATGTCTAGGTAAGGCTAATATAAGTAAACAACCCAAATTTCGTTTTTACGAATGTTTTTAACCGAATTACAACAAAAAAACTCTCAAAATTAAAATGTCTATAAATAGCTCAAAAATGGCTAAAATGTTCCAAACTTTAAACTCTAAGGAACAAAATCTAAAATACAACAAAAAATATTTCTTGTCATTTTTCATTTTAAGCAATATTTCTGGTAGAAAACGTCGTCCGTAATTATTTAATATTATAAAATCGTGAAATCGTACGTTTTTTCTCCTTTAACCGCTTTTATTTTGAAAAGCGTTTCGAAAATCGAAAAATTACCTCTTTAAAGTATCAGCTCAAGAACATTACCTTTCAGAAAAGATGCTATACTTTTGAGCAAGTTTAGAGGGAGAAAAAGTGTTTACAGAATAAAAAAGAAAAAGAAATAAACATCATTGTAAAACCATTACATTCCTCGCTCTGCTCAGAATCTAAAATGACTAGATTATATTTAAATGTATAGTATAATATTGTATAGGTACCTAATTATTTTAACATAAATCACGATTCTGCTTAAAACTTAACTCTCCCAACACAAGCTCACCTACAGATTTTCATTTAATTTAGGATGATGTACATTCTTATTTCTTAATGAATTTACATCTAAAGTAATAAAACTATGATTTGCTTAGTTATAACTTATAAACTAATAAAATTAATAAATGGATGTTTTGTGTTTAATTAGCTATTTTATATGGTTCCTAAAATATAATTATGATAAAACTATCAAAACGATGGTTATGTACTTCGTAAGTTCCTACTAACCTATAATGTACCTACTAATAATATTAAATAAGTTTTCCATACACGATTTTGAATGTGATCATTCAAGCCCGTTAAATGAAATTCATAAAACGTCTTTAACCGTAATTATTTTGTAAAATTAATTTTAAATTCAGTATAGATTATCTACGCCAATGTTATTGACACGTATAAGTAGGACAGTAGCTACCATTACAATGTAACGTTATGGGTCGCTGTAAACTGAATCTCATTTAAGATTCTGAGTGGAACGATGAATGTATTGATTTTACAATGATGTGTGTTTTTATTTTTTTTTTATTTTTTTTTAATATAAATTACTTTATTCACAATATACTTGGTAATACATAGACTGACTGACCGTTTTCGCTCAGAATCGTTTTTCTCATACAATGATACTATATCATTGAATTCAAATTTAACACCATCCATTACAGTTACCCACTTGCAACCTACTGTACAGCAGGGCGACAGCCACTTACCCACCTTTTAAATTGTTTGTGTAAATTGGATTAAAAATATTTATATACATAATACATATTTATTAACTGCTGCCTAAATATATATTATAATTATTAATTTGTTTCTTCTTATTTTTACTCGATTAGAAATCGATTAGGACTTGACTTATGACCTATGACTGTACCTACTTATACAACTATATTGTGCTTCTGGTTTATTTTATTTATCGAGTGACTCATATCGGCCGTTCGTTTTGTGTGGAATTTAATTAATTTATAATAAATAAATATCACATCCGATGATTATAATTTATAGTTCAAACATACATATCACTCATGCCCAAATTAGTAGGAGACAATAGCGCCTATATTAAATTATACCCAATATATAATGACGCATAAGCGCCAAAGATAAATTGAAACGAAATATAAATTTCACCAATAATATAATATTTTTTATGTTTAAACACATTCAAAGATCAAAATAATATTCATTATAATATGCAAACATAAATACTACGTCACTGTAAATATTGCGTTCGATTTTTAATTGTTTTAAATTTTAGTTCGTTTGTATAATGCTGTATAAGTTAATTGCGACCTAAGTATTTCTTAACTAACACTATTCCGAAATACTATCGTAACTTATTAAAATAATTGTGTAAATCAAACTACTTTTACAAGCAAATCTTTTACAAGGTTGTATTAGATGTTCAAACACCGAATTAAAAAAAATTAAACAAACGTTCAGGTTTTAATGACCGTTATTATTCGGATTAATATTGGTGTTAATACGGGTGTTCAGTAGTCTAGAAAAAATACATATTTAAAGGCTGAGCCCCTCCAAAAATTGTCAAGACTAAAGAAATGTAAAATAATAATGATTTATGTTATTTATAATAAAATATAAATATCTTAACATGAATGCGCAGCATTTGTTATAGAACAAACTTGGTTTATTAATGTACAGTAGTTAAATTTTTCTATGAAACTACAAGAACTGAGACAAAGGGAAATTAATTATTTACCTATTTATTTTATTAGAGACATTAGATTCCATGTCACTTATTTAAATCTATGTAGCTACCTTATACCTTAAATTCTCAACATACAATTTATAATATTCCAAATACCTATCTGTATACTATCTTAAACATAGGTGTTAACCCAAACATGTATGGTTCCTACATTATCTACGACAGTAGCATAGTTGGAGCTCAATCAAGCATGATTTTGCAAAATCAACAGTTACAACATATTATTGATATTTCAATTTTGCATAAAATTACGTATTTAATAGAATATTGTTTATTTCATGATGGCTTAAAATTTAAATATGCCTTCTTGTATAGCTAAATGAAGTTTAAATCTATAAAAATATTATGAATAATATTATATATAAATTTATGTATGTATAAATTAATATTTATCTGTCTGTCTGTGTGTCCTTTATGCCTTCCTATACGGCTGGACCGATTTTGAAAACATTTTTTGTGTGTGTTTGAGTGGTTCTCGGGATGATTTAGGTTCACGATTGGACCGGGTAGGTATCCAACCCAGGAAGGTGCTCAAACTAGGATTTTGAGTTTTATAGTGGACATTTTTGTTTATAAATGGTTGCTGTTTCTGAAGCGATGAATGTATTGATTTTATAATAATGTGTGTTTTAATTTGTTTTTTAATTATTTTTATTTTTGTGTCTGTCATCACCTTTTAGGACAGTAAAAGTGCTTGGATTTTCTTCAACAGTAACTTTTCTGATAGGAAAGTGAATCTAGTTGGTACTAATTTAGTTGGTCAAAATTAAACATTTCCCAGTAGTGTTCAAAAGCGGCGTGAAAAACAAAAGAAAAATTAAGGAAAAAAGGGAATTTTTACGCAAAATCTGTTTTTGAGAAAATCGATTTTGGTTTTTGGTGTAGCTAAAACAAATGACCGTAGGTATATGACATTTTGACTGAACGTTTATATTAGCATTTTCTATACGCCATAACATTTTCCAAATATTTTGACTTATTTTGAGCTGTTTACGGACATTGTCAGTTTCCATTTTTTTAATTTTTTTTTCTATAAATATCAATAAAATTTTATTTGTTGGGTAAAAAAGCGTGAAAATTTAATGCAAGGCTCCTGATATATCGTTCTATTGGCACTTGAAAAACATTAAAAATACATAGGCACAATTTTTTTTATAAGTATTTAAAGTTCAAATTTTGACAAAATTTATCAAATTTATAATTTAATAATTATTTTGTAGTTAAACATTTATAAAATGTTCAACTTTTATAGCTAAGGATTGAAAATTGAAAACAAGCCTCCACGTAAATTGGTTATATATAAATTACTTTATTCACAATAATATCATCAAATATACTTGGTAAAATCATAGGCTGACAGACCGTTTTCGCTCAGAATCGTTTTTTTTATACAATGATATTATATCATTGAATTCTAATTTAACACCATCCATTACAGTGATCCACTTGTAACCTACTGTACAGCAGAGTGACATCCACTTACCCACCTTTTTTAGATAGTTTGGTTACAGAATGAATAAAAAAAAATAATTGAAAAATTCGTTATAAGCACGGTAAATTAGAGCGTTCTCCATTTCAAAACATTTCCATCAGTCAGATGGTAGTTGGGTAAAATGTAATTTTTCTAACAACATCTAACGTTTGTTAATTTTAATATTAATTTTAGTCTTTTTTCGCTCATTTATTTTTTTTTTATTTAAAACATTATGGTCAGAGCTAAATTACATATATATTAAATAGTACATTATATAACAGTAAAACAAAGATGCTACGATAGAAAAGTTGGTTGTTCATTAGCCATTCACATCGTAAAATGGATAAGGTTATTACGACCGTATTTTGTGGAACAATTTAAATATTACTTATTAGTTTTTAGTATTTGGTATTTTGGTCACGACTGTTAATACGTTGTTCTGTTTTTTTGAGCCAACGTCTATATTTTATATTGTTATTACTATTGGCTATATTTGAAGTAATAAATTACATACAAGGTGATTATTTTATCATGAAACACTCATTATTTCAAAAAGTATTAATGTTTTTGAAAATATATTTTTACATGGTTTCAAGTTGTTGAAATAAAAAAATAACCCTATACACACATATAGGATATATGAAATAATTTAGTATTAGGCGATTCGGTTTAATCAGAATCAATTAATGATTTTATTTGATTTTATTTTCAAGGAAATAGTTATTGAATTATATGATTGATTGTAAAATTGTTCCTGTTAATTTATAATATTATCGCCAGACACCATAGTTATTTTAATCTTAGAACATATTATTACTTACCTATTGGGCAATCAGGAAACTGTTGTAAAACGAAATATGGAACATAATTTTTGAATGTATCTTAATAATAAATAGATACTAGATACAACTCAATAAATTATTTAAATACAAGATACATTAAAATTATGTATCTCGATACAAGATACAATTGTCTTTAAGATACTAGTATCCAAGATACTGCCTAGCCCTGCCGACAGCTATATTTTTTTTCGTTATTTTTTTTCAGGACGACCGCCATAAATGCATATTACTGACCCTCACATCCACATTTGAAATACCAATATCGTATTTTTCTCACTCACTAGCCTAGTGAAAATTGTTGACTATTAAACTCATAAACCGATGAACAATAATGTTATGACTTATGATAAATAAATATTGAAATATTAGTATAGGCACCTATTTAACGTAATGATTGGGACTGTTCTAAAAACCAAAACCAATCCTAAAAATACACTACTTTATCAAGTATAATTTAGACAAATTTAAATATTAACAGTAATGTATTGTAATTACTAATTTGTATTACTATTTTTAAACTTATATTATGTTGTATGGGTGATCCGATATCCATGATGGATAACACACAAATATTGAAGCGTTGTTTAAATTTTGTAAAATAATTTCTTCAAATAACATTTACTGTATTATTTACATTAGATAATTTATGTAGAATATAATTCTTCAATTATTAAAATACACATTTTTTGGAGGGGCTAATTTTAATATTGGAGTGGCTAAGCTCCTCCAATTTCACCTATATTACTAGGAGCAGTAGGGCATGGAAGATACACTTTTGGTCTTTTTGTGTTGCAGTAATGTTCTACATATTAAATTTGGACTGCGGTCCTGGTCTTTATGAGTACATATCTAAAATACTATATTATTTGACATTTTAGGATAACGACAAAATATATCTAAGTCGTCCGTGTATTAATTAGTAATTACTATAATTAGTATTATGCTTTTCTTCTAATAATCACTTTTATTATTTTTCAAAATGTCATTCGCTTCACTATAATATAACGTCTGTGGTTTATTATATTATAATGACGATGATTAAAATACAAAGATTACAAGATAATGTTGATGGTTTAATATGCCAATTAAATATTTTATTTTATTGATTGTACTTTGTACATACAATATTGTTGTTTCGTTAACCAGACAGAAAATGTATATACAAAATCCGATACCACGCTAAATCATACTGTAAATACGATAATATTATCCATGAGTCACCACCACCACGATGTCTCTCATGAGCTGAGAATTCTCAATTCGGTTTAGTTCGCCTTTGACATCTAGAAAAAACACGTCTCCTTCTTCTCATCTCTTATATTTTGTAAGTACATACATTTAAAATAATTTAAATTGTTTGTTTAGTTAGTTTCTGAATTTTATAATTTAGGTATAATATTATTCTAAATATATTTTCTTGTCGTACATTAGTATACTTAATAATTTTGTCTCGCGGTCAAATGATCGATAACTATTTTAAAATTGTGTTACTTGGGTACCTACTTCAGAACTTTGTATCTGATTTTTTCCAACTATGTTGTATTGCACATTACGTGCAGGTGCAAGTCATTGAAGAAACTCGTAAATATTTTTGTACATATGCAACAATGAATTGTGCCAATAAATTGACAAATAATAAATTTACATTGACTAGTCCTATTTTAATTTTAAAAAATAATTCCAATGCGGTAAATTTTTCTCAATGTTTTATAGAAAATAGAACTTGACATTTGTAACACCTAGTTTATTTAGTATTGTTCCAAATTAATTTACATAATTTCTCACAATAAAAACTCAGTTTATAAGGGCAACGAAACAAAAATTAGAAATTGTTTTTCCTACAAAACATTTAAAAGGGGAAAAATAATTTTAATAATTTTTAAAGTTAAAATTGGACTACCTACTAGAAGTATGTTTATTTTTTTCCAGCTAATTGGTTTTCCACACATTGTAGTGGAGTTATCATCTAGGGCGAAGAAAGATATCAATTACTAATCATTAATAATGGATATTCTTGATAACGGATCTACTGCAGGACGCCCTTTAAAACCAGATTCACGATGTTCTATTTGTTTTGATGATGTAGCCAATAAATGTAATACAAACGCATGTTTACATTTGTTCTGCTTTGAATGTTTAAAACGATGGTCAGATGTAAGTATAATAAAATAAAGTAAATCTTAATAATTATTAATTGTTTAATGTATGTAGGTAATCATATTGTATAAAAGATAACTTAGATATAAATTGACTTCTACTATACGTTTTTTGTTGGAATAATTATTGTTATTTTCTAATTATAGTAATTATACACATGAAAGTTAAGTAAAGTTAATTGTATTTGTTAAGACGTTTACTTTAATTATTACTACCATTCATTTTAATGAACATTGAAATAAAAAATAGGTTATTTAAATTTGTACAAAAGTATCTAATAACAGTTTAAAAACTAAGATGACTGAACCTAAGTTTAATTTCAGAAAAATTTTATAGGTACTTGTTGTTTGAAGTCTTAAATAGTACATTCCAAAAAAATATAATTTATATATAAAACGGTTAGTTAAACAGTCTTAATTAAAACGGTTATGTTTTTATGTATTTATTATTTAGTCTGAACCAACTTGTCCATTATGTAAGAAAACATTTAATCATATTTATCATTCATTTGGTGATCAGGGTGTCCATGAGACATACACTGTTCCTATAATGGACAGACTACCATGGTAAGAAATACAGTATTACATAACATCGTTATATTATAATGTTTGAATGTACAATAATTGTATTACAATGTTTGTTTTTCTAGTCCAACTCCAACAAGTCCTAGAAGTCCAAGTCCAGATAACGTACAACCATTTAGTGAAATGCCAAATGGTAACAGGTAAGCTACAGTTCCACTAGTAACTATTAGTCATTAGTAAATTATAAGGTAAAGACATAGTAACATATATTAGCAGTAACATAAGTATGGTAACATATTTATACTATTATTTGGTATTCAAATGTAAAGTATCAAATATCTAGTTTTTTTATATTACATTTATTTAAAAATATACCAATGTACTTATTATAAAAATATCAATAGGCTTTCGGAGTAACCTACCTTCACCAACATCAACATTTATGCATTCACGAACTAAGGTTTAACACTACAAAAAAAAAGGTGTACTTTTATCCTGAATGAATATAGGTATTTTTATAAAAAGTTCATTGATTTATCATCAACCAAATGTAAAATAATTAACATAAATTATAGGTAAAGATGAAATTTGGACTATATAAAGCATATTATAAATTTATTGTAGGAATATTGAAATTCTTAGACAAAATATATGTATACATAGAAATTTTAATAATATTGGTGAAATTCAAAAATGATTCGTTTGTCTATACGAGAGGCAATATTTTTAAATTATTTTCTCAAATGAATTATGTTAAGTTTCCCAACGGTCCCAATAATAATACCTAAGTAGTTGACTGTTGTATTGTATATTCAAATATCTGTTTCTAAAAGTATCCTATTGGGTATATAGAAATAATCAAATTACTAATGGATTTTTATGTTTTGTGTAGAATGTTCAGTAGTACGAATTCCATTGAGATTATTAACCGTGAACACGAGAGAATGATGAGTACTTTGTGGAGTATATACGATCTGGACGAAGTGGACAATAATTATGATCAATTGTATCATCATCCATCTCAGAACTTTCCACCTCTTACTTCACAAAGACAAATCATTGGTATTAATATAATTTTTTTAAGACAATGCCATCACCGTGTTTTGGCAAAATACTACAAATGTACAGCATAGCAAAATGTACGATTTCAATAACCCATTTCAATCTATTATTTTAAAATTAAAGTCAATTGACATATTATTATAAAATCTAAAACCAAGATAATTTTCTAGATGCCCTACTCATAACTTGCATTTTAATTAAAATGCCAATAAAAGACTCGGAGGTTCCCTGCATCTTACTTTTCAATTTTAAACTAAGTCAATTGTATTCTAATTTTAAAAATAACAGTAAAATAGATTATAATGAACGTTAATTTCGGGTTATTTCTTGTTTGTAAGACGGGGAAAATACCAGTGGCGCATTTAGACATTGAGTGCCCTGGGGTGACATTTTGCTAACGCCCCCCAAGAAATATACATTTAAAATTGAAATGGTCTGTAAACAGCTCAAAACAAAAGAAAATATTTTGAAAATTTTATCAAGTATAGGAATTGATAAAATAAACATATGATATAAATCTTAAGTGTTTACGGTTATTCGTTTTTGAAATACAAAAAAATATTAAAAAATCGCTACATGAGAAATCGAGTGAATGTTCAAGTGAATCCAATGTTGTAAAAATTTGAACTACAAACGCTAATTTTTATAAGAGGTCAATTCACTCTAACATTTTCCCACCCCTAAAATTTGGCGCCCCGGGCATTTTCTCCAGTTGCCTCCCTCCCCCTTAAATGCACCACTAGACAATACACACATGGGTGAGGCATCCTCATAGTATTTATATACATTTTAACATTTGCTTAAACTTTCAGGTCAAGCAATCAGAATGGAAGTGTATATTGATAATCTGTGGGCTGAACCGTTACCTGATACAACTGGCCGGTTTAGACATTGTAGCCCAGCTTTCTATAGGTAAAATTAAAAATAAATTATTGTAGTTTTGTGCCTAGTTATTAAATTTGTTCGACCCTATTAGAAAAAATGTAGAACATAAAAACTTCTAGTCTAGTAGATACGATGTATATTATTTATATATATTATTTTTGCAATTAAATTAGACTATTTATGTTTATTGCTTATGATAAATGAAAATATATGTACTGCGTACATTGTATAATTATATAAAATGGAAATTATTGTATGGAGATAAAAATATAAGTAGAAATTAACCTATGAGTGTTTTTTCAGTTGTATTGAATGGTCAACCTTTTGTCCCAATTTTTATCAAAAAAAATTAAATTCATGAAATTCATTTGTATTTATTTTATAATTTATGATTGATATAATTAATGCATGTTTTTATTCTTACAGAGATAATCCAACACAAATGTACAGATTGCATAAATTCATTCTAAGAGATGTCGTTGCCATAAGACAATTATTAAGATTAGAGGAAGAGGGTCAGTCCTTGCCTTTCCCGGAGAGTACTGATATTAAAGTGACAATTATGATAATGCGATTACTAGTGGCTTTTGGAATAAGAGAGTTACACTTGTTTAACAACTTAAGGCCTTTTTTGGATCCACATGCACTACAATTTTTCCATGAATTATACAATTTCGCTATTAGTCCCTATGATATAAGTGTCTATGATCAAAATGTTCAATATACTTATCGGACGCATGTTAGTGATTTGACTGTAAAATTAATAACATACTGCATATTTTGAGAAATTATTAGTATAAATGTATGTATATTTTTAGGCTCCAATTTATCAGGAACCATCACCACCAATCAATGTTGTTGGTGAAACCGCTGCACTTGAGTTAGATAATGTAGAAGTTAGAGTTAATACTGATGCCTCTGATGATGAAATTCTAAGTCACTACTTCCGCTCTATCAATCTACTCAATTCTGCCTCTATAGACCAACCATCTACATCTTCTGGAAATCGGGGTTCATTAGATCGACCAATCAACAGGTAAGAAAATTATTGTTTATAAATTGTAAGTATATATTATAACAGTGTATAATTTTATTTTTTGTTTAATTTGTTTGATATAATTTATTTAAGGGGACGAAGAACATCTAGTTCTGAATCTGAATATGGTAGTTTACCTCGAATATCATTTCAACCTCAAGTAAGAAGAGGGAGTCCTAATTGATCAGATGATAAGAAACTACAATAATTGCTACTCAAGTATCTCAAAAAGCTCGTATAAAAACTCAAGATATTAATAACAAAATGAAAAAAAAACAAAAATAAATATCAATGATTCATGATCTGAAATTCCGAATCCCAGTACCAAAAGATATCTTTTATATCGAGGATCATCTGCAACTTCATTAGAAACAGATATACAATCATGATTTTATTTTATATTTTCTTATTAAATAATGTATGTGTATATGCGTGTGCTGGTGCCTTAACATACAAAGAAATGTATGATAATCTGAATGTGTTATATTAAATAAAGATTTCATCAAGTATTTGGTAAAATAATAAAATATTATTCTCGTTTTTCAAATATATTTTATTATTACTTGATTTTTTTATTTTACAAGAATAATTCAGTGTAAAACCACATTAATATTATATTTTTTTTTACATTACAAACTACACGGAAATTTGAATTTCATCGTGCCTTCACGATGAAATGGTGTTGAGTATACAATTAAATTTCAAATATTTGGTGCATGTACCTATTACCCAATGTATCCTTAGATGTTATAATTTATATAATATTAAAATGAATTGTGTATATTTTCAGTAGAATTTTATATTTTAATGATTTGAGTAATTAATTAATGAACCGAATATGTATTTAATAGGTTGCAATATATATTTAATATTTTAAAATTGATGTGGTAAATAATTAAAAATTAATTTATGTGATAAATAATAAATTAAATTGTTTGTGCTTTTTTGTTTTGAATTGTAAGAATTATGTTTGTTTTAAGATTTGTTTCTAGATTCGTTTTTCGTTCTCGTTCTTGACATTGTGGTTGGTACTGATGTAATTATTAATGTTGATGTGGTCGATTTTGAATCTGCCGCATTATCTACATCACATATTTAGATAAACTCAACACTGCGTGTAATTACACATCTTATTTGATTCTAAAACCTTAATTTATAGTGTTATATGGATGTAGGTACTATCGCAGTTTGGCGTATAAAATAGGTGCGTAACCTTTAATAATATAACATACAAGTATAGAAGAATGATTAACCTCGCGATAAAGTGAATCACAATAAGATGCAAATACCAGATGTCGGTCTGTTATTCCTTTTCAATATAAGATTTATGATTCTGCCCGGGTTTCGGTAAAAAGTATGAACGACCTGGGAATTCTTTTCACTCCTAAACACTTGATTTTAAACCCCACATTGAATCATATTCTTGCAGGGCTTTTAAAGTACTAGGATTTTTTAAGCGAATAGCTTCTAAATTTAAGCTTGAATTTTCTTTAAAAATACTTCATTGCTCCATAGCACATTCTATTGTTGAATATGGTTCTGTGATATGGTACCCTCTATAGCTTAAAGCACCCTCCAACTAGTCAAAAGATGTTTGTTATCATTATCTTTCTATGTCCTAAATATAGGCCATATCCATCATGATTATTTCATGGTGCTTAGTGAATTTAAACTTACTTCACTCTCCGACGATTCTATGGATGCCAGCACTCTCCTATCCAGACTCAACGAGTGCTAAATCGTTACCACTGTTTCACTATTCCTTTCAAAGTGCTGAATTGTTCCACAAAATACGGTCGTAATAACCTTATCCATTTTACGATGTGAATGGCTAATGAACAACCAACTTTTCTATCGTAGCATCTTTGTTTTACTGTTATCTAATGTACTATTTAATATATATGTAATTAAGCTCTGACCATAATGTTTTAAATAAAAAAAAATAAATGAGCGAAAAAAGACTAAAATTAGTATTAAAATGAACAAACGTTAGATGTTATTAGAAGAATTACATTTTACCCAACTACTTTCTGACTGATGGAAATGTTTTGAAATGGAGAACGCTCTAATTTACCGTGCTTATAAAGAATTTTTCAATTATTTTTTTTTATTCATTCTGTAACTAAACAATCTAAAAAAGGTGGGTAAGTGGATGTCACTCTGCTGTACAGTAGGTTACAAGTGGGTCACTGTAATGGATGGTGTTAAATTTGAATTCAATGATATAATATCATTGTATAAGAAAAACGATTCTGAGCAAAAATGGTCAGTCAGCCTATGATATTACCAAGTATATTTGATGATATTATTGTGAATAAAGTAATTTATATATAACCTATTTACGTGGAGGTTTGTTTTATATTTTCAATCCTTAGCTATAAAAGTTGAACATTTTATAAATTGTTAACTAAAAAATAATTATTAAATTATAAATTTGATAAATGTTGTCAAAATTTGTACTTTAAATCCTCATAAAAAAAGTTGTGCCTATGTATTTTTAATGTTTTTCAAGTGCCAATAGAACAATATATCAGGAGCCTTCTATTAAATGTTCAAGCTTTTTTAACCAACAAATAAAATTTTAACTATAATTAACTTATAGAAAAAAAAACTAAAAAAATGGAAACTGACAATGTCCGTAAACAGCTCAAAATAAGTCAAAATATTTGGAAAATGTTATGGTGTATAGAAAATGCTATTATAAATATTCGGTCAACATTTCATGTACCTACGGTCATTTATTTTAGATTTGCACCAAAAACCAAAATCGATTTTATCGAAAACAGATTTTGTGTAAAAATTACCGTTTTTCCTTAATTTTTCTTTTGTTTTTCACGTTGCATTTGAAAACTACTGATAAATTTTTACTTTTGACCCCTTAAAGTACCAACTAGATTCACTTTCCCATCAGAAAAGTTACTGTTGAAGAAAATCCAAGCACTTTTACTGTCCTAAAAGGTGATGACAGAAACAAAAAAAATTTATACTTTTTGTATACTATCATTGTCCATTGATAACTAAAAGATCAAAGTACATAAAAATCCGGACCATATTGATATACAAGTAGGTACAGTGGTACATGCAGTACCAAAACAAGTTAATGTTAAGCTTCCGAACATCGTCCTAACAGATGTGATCGATTATGGTGCATTAAACATAGACCTAACTAGAATGGTGGGCTCAGAGGGGTTGATAAGTGAAGCGGTCAGATCTAATATTATCATACGACCAAACACACAGGCCAACCTCATGTCTTTAAGTCTTATCTAATAGAAACCGAACAAGATTACCACTCTTATCGCCCCCGTTCCTCCTAACCATTCCGTGTCGTACTACGCAACCTCCACCATTCGACTCCTACCACAGATATTGTAAACTGTCTAAGTGACCTCGGGCACAGAGTAATCAGCATTACAAATATAACACACCGTAAGAACAAATTTCCACTTCCGCTATTTAACATCAGCCTAGTTCACATATCCAATAATCGTGAAATATTAAAAATCACCAAAATATTAAACTCAATTTTAAAATTCGAATACACAAAGAAAAAACCTGACCCTCCTCAATACCATCACTGCCAAAAGTATGGGCACATACGAAACTACTGCTACCACAAACCGTCATGCGTGAAATGTGGAGCTCAACATTACATCGATAATATTACACAAAAAGACTGGGGAACCAGCAAAATGTGCAAACTGTGGGGGAAACCACACTGCCAATTATAAAGGATGCCAAACCTTGGAAAAAATATAAAGTCACATCAAATCCAAAACCGGAATGACAAAAACAGTTCATCAACACATTCAAACACATTCCGTTTCACCTGCACCTCACAGAAGTAGACATGACATGCTAAGCTCAAACTCAAAAGAAAAACCCTCATATGCCGAAGCCACAGAGAATATCCCATCATCCGAACAACCTCTGCAAATCGTCACTAATTTCCTTAACGAGTTAAAATTAGTCCTAAACCCCCTCCTGCTATCTCTAACATGCCTAATAAACAAAATACCACTCCCCATCACTCCCACTCCTTAAAAAAAACATGCATCATAGAAATATGTAAATATTAGTATATTACTGTAAGTTCACTGTTACTTCTGTTAACTAAAATTATCAATTGTTAATACTATCCTTAGTACTTATGAAATTATTATTTTTTTTTTCTCAATTATCACGTTAATCTGCTAAAACTTAATCTGTAATCTGTCAAATATCACTAGGTATAGATAGCCTATGACTAGAAATGTCTTATGTTTAATAAATAAAAAAAAAAAAAGAATACCGGTCTTAGTTATTTTGTTGTAATTTAAAAATATAATTCGTGGGCATATGAAACTTTTAGAGTATATTACTATATTATTTTACAATGACGTATTATTCACTTGTAATTTTTTGGCAAAAACGAATTTAACCTACTGTTGTACTTAAAGTAATATTAATTACTTTAATCACAATAATCATTCATCAAATATACTTAGTTATTACTAATTATAGGCTGACAGAAACTTTGCTCAGAATCGTTTTTTGATTTTATGTCAATGAAATAAAATTTAACAACATCCAGTACAGTAACCCATTTGTTATCTACTGTACATCAGAGTGACACTAGTTTATCAGCTTATAGAGCTAACGCACAACAACTTTGTTAATTTTTAGATATGACAATCATTCAAAATCATTCATTTTTAAAAACCTATAATACAGTTTGGAGTTTAAAATAGTTCAACATTTTTTTTTTTATTTAAAAAATACACCTCAACTACCGGGGTTATTGGCGTTTCAAAATACATATTACAAGTTATTTAAATTTTACAAAAAAATAAGGTGTCTCAAGTAGTACATTTGAATGCTAAAAGTTTTAAAATTCACTAATGAGTAATGATTCATAAATTAAAATTTTTTCATGACTTTAATTTTATTATTGACACTTAAATTAAGTTAAAAATATATTTAAAATTTTTCAATTGGATATTATTAGTTATTACGTTAGAATTACAGTTAAGATACTAGGTTTGAAGAATTTGGAATAAAAATGCATAATGCTCAATATTTTATCAACTATACAAAGCAAACCAAAAATCAAAAATGCAATTTATATTAAAAATTAAATATTCACAACTTAAATAATAATGGATAGGAAAGTCATCAAATTATGATCAGAATAAAAATAAAAAATATTGTAGAAACAAAATGTTTATAACAACATCGATGTTTTAAATTGCCTACTGAACCTATTCAAAAAACTAGATTAATATTCATAAATTACTATCTTGCGTACAATTTAATTAAAACAAAAACATATATTATGATAATGATAGATTTCTATATAATTTTAAAATTGTAATACGATAATCTCAGAAAAGGTTGAAAAAAATCAGATCACACAGATTTAGTTCAGAGAGATGAGAACTTCAGTGATAAGCATTTACTATATTATTGTTGTGAATCCTTGTCTATATGCTATATGCATTCTGAGATATAGTAATAGTGTAGTACAGACAGTATAGTATAGAATGTAAGCATTTTGTTATGTAAACAGGCAGAAAGACACGGTCGCACGGTCTGATGGAATTTGCTTTGTGGACAGTTATGAGCCACCGTGTCTCGCTGTCTGTGTAATAAAGTAGTGTAGTACTGTCAGAGCATCGTGTAGAACCTCTTGTTATTTTTTAAGTCTAATAGCTATTCTGTTTAACTAAAGTCTTTTAAATTGATTATATTAATAAAGTATAGTGATAAGTGATAACTCAAAACCACGTGTATATTAATTAACGAACAATCTCGGTTGTAGAGACGTCCGTAACAATACATTTATAGCAATGTATTGCTATATAATGCAATGTAATATATGTATTTAAATATAATATACTATGGGCATATATTGTAATAGTATTTATAGAAGATTACATTTTTTATGTTTAAATATAACTACATTTTCAAACTTTGTTCCAGACTGTATTAAAATACGAATTATTTTTCACAACAACTACTGAAAAGTCAGATATGACTTTCAACGTTCATGTTCTAAAAATATTTTTCCAAGTTATGTGCATAATTTCTACATTAATTAATATTTAAATAGTTTTTGTAAAGGAAAAGTAAATATGTTCTTTTTATGCAAGAAAACGATTCAAAAGTTTTAATAATGTTTATTCAAGAATATAGCAATATTGATTTATAGACTCAATACTTCAAAAAATTTTGGGAAAATAATGTATAAAAATGCATACTAATAATATTATTAACATTGATAAAATATATTTCAAAATAATTTTAATCATCCCTTTTAAATTTAGACAATTTAATCAATTATCCTACTGTAGGTACCTGTAATTATATTATAATTATATTAATTGTATATATTTGTCAAAAATAATAAAATGTCATACACAATACACATATAATACGTGGACGATTCTTAATTAAAATTTTTTTTAAATGTGCCTCTTACAAAATACTATAAAAAAGAACATTTTACAAAATAAGTATTCCAATAAATTCAATGAATAGCACTATGTTTATATCATATATAATGATCGAAAAAATACAACAATAAATTATTTTAAGATATCATTGGTAAAACGAATACTCACGACGGTGGTGTACCTAAAATGCCTATCCAGAACGCCGTTATATATAATATAATTATAGGAATTCTTAAAAAAATACATCATATTATTATTATACTTACAATTCAAAGAAATTAAAAATCAAATAAATATATACATATTATTTCAGTGCACTATGAATCTATGAAGTTAAGTGCATAACTTTTTGTTTAAATGTAAAATCCTCATAAAAACTAAAGATATGAAACATCGCAATCAAATGCCAATTTTCTGTTTAGGTTGTTGAAACACAATATCCGATCAAAATCATGTATCTATGTGAAATGAGAGCCAAGTTCAGTATTATAATATATTGGTTGTTGACTTCAATGACAAAATAAGTGAGATCTAAATGGGTGCCAAGTTCAATGGCTATCCTGAAATGTATTAATAACAACGTTAACTATTTTATAACAACTTAATATCATTTATTCTTATACTTTGGATAATATATTGAAGCTTAAGGTCTGACTTGGCTAGTTTTCACTTTTCATATACGAATCATTACACGTTTACTGTCCATGTGTTAAGTTAAATGAAAATTGATCTGTCCTTTGAACTTATGTGGGTCACATTAAACTTTTCTGATCAGCACGTGACCCACATGTGGTTCATTTTATACATTTATTTGATATTTCAATGTAGATTTTTTTGTCAAGAACAGTCAAGAACGGGATTTGTAAATTAAACTACATACTCACCAAACAGTTTATTTGCTTTACACAAAGTAAAAACTATAAGAGATATTCTTCTGAATACAAATGAAAATATATGTTGAATATTAACACCATGGATATATCTAAGACAGGTACTTTTTGTATACTATCATTGTCCATTGAAAACTAAAAAATCAAAGTACATAAAAATCCGGACCCTATTGATATACAAGTAGGTACAGTGGTACATGCAGTACCTAGAGGTTCTTAATATTATGTTTATTTATTATACAGTACTTAATTGATAAAAATAAAATAAAAAGCAAAAGTCAAGTATAAAGGGTTAAAACCAGTATTAACCGAAACCGAAATTTGATATTTTTAAAAACCGAAACCAGTACCGGAACCGAAATTTTAGATTTTTGAGAACCGAAACCTAAACCCAAACCGATAAAATCATAAAGGTTCCAATCTCTGATTCAATGGCTCTTCTTTATCCTAACCAATTTTTATTTAAGTATTTCACTTTTAGAATTAAAAGATTTGAATATTTTTGTGCAAAATTTAGCATTTAAAAATGAGTTTTTCTTTCAGTTTAAATATTGTACAATTTGTAATTTTTGGCAAAATATGCATTGAATTATGCCTTAAATAGTTCAGAAATATGCACTAAAAATACATAGATTATATAAAGAAAAAACATGAATATACATTCATAATTTTAATCATTTGAATATTAAAATAATATAAATATAGGAATATCAAAATTATCAATTATGTCCAATAAAATAAAAAAACTCATAAATATTAATGATACAAAAATTAAATGAAATTACATTTTCAAATTGCAATTATTGTTGTTTATTTCTATTTAATATTTGAATGGTACACATAATATTACATAGCAATAATTAACATTAAATATTTTATCGAGACGTTAATTTTAATAGTATCAAAAAAATAATTAACAATGAAATAGGTAGTATTATTGTTTTTTTTTCAATAAATTACGAATTAGCTACTATTGTGAATACGTTTTTGAATTTAATCGAATTTCATATCTCATTAATTATATTTTGTCATTTACGACCAACAGGTGTACCTGTATATTTGTGTACAAACTACTAACATAAAACGCACATAATTTATATTTGTCGAACATTATTTTAGATTCTGAGCGGAGTGAAAGAATATATTGGTTTTACAATGAAGTCTGTGTTTATTTTTTCTGTCTGTCGACAACATTTTAGATAGTAAGCATCTTTCGATTTTTGAGATTTACATCTATTCTGAGAGAAAAGTGAACCTAGCTGGTACTTTTAGGAGGTCAAAATTGAAAATTCCAAGTAGTTTAAGAAAGCGTAGAAAAAAGCAAAACAAAAGTGAAAGAAAAGTAATAATTTTTACACAAAACCTATTTTTGAGGAAATCGATTTTATTTTTTTGTGTAACTTAAGAATTAATAACCGTAAACCATTGAAATTTTCACCAAATATTTATATTAGCATTTCACTTAAATGGTAATATTTCGACTCTTTTTGGGATACTTATATCCTTGAGAATGTTTGTCAGTCTGGATATTTTAAACTGTTATTACTTATTATATCCTGTGAGTTGAATTAATATTATAATATTGTTATTTTTTTATTCGTTTCTATGGTAATAAAAAAGCGTTATAAATTAAATTTTTAGCTGTTTTTCGTAATTTATCAGTGGTTTTTCGCGTGGCATTAAATAACTATTGTGAAAATCGAAAAATGACCTTTCCAAAGTACCATCATCTGGATCCAATTTTCTAAAAGATGACGTACTATATGCTGAAATTGAGGCACTCCTCTGGTAGAAATTTCGTATACAGGATAATTAAAAAAAATACCATTGTAAAACCACTAGCTTTCTCGCTCCACTCAAAATCTAAAAGAATAATATCTAATGGCTGTACAAAATCTTATAAAATACGTGAGAACAAATATGTATAGTAGTAATTAATATTTAATAAACTTAAAATAATAAAATTAATATAATAGGTAGGTACTTAAAGAACTTGTGTTAAATCAAATTATATGTCCATGATATACTTATTGAATTCTAAAAGTACATAGTTGCAATTACAATTAAGTTGTACAATTCTAGGTGTCATTGTAATGCATATTGAGTTAAATTATATAAAATGGTTTGATACGAAAAACAATGACGATTTTACTTAGATAGTTAGGTGGTATAATATAGACATAGACGATAGTCATATAATAGAATATGTCAATTATATGTCTATGGAGTATGGACCAAAGTAACGGTGATGTTTTTTCAATGATACACATTTAGAATAGCCCATAGATTGTTTTTATATTATTGATTTTTTTCATATTTAATTGTTGTATTATTATTTTTAACAAATCGAGAATAATGTAAAATCAAAATTGAAAAAATATATATTTTGTTGTACATATATATAATACGATATGTGCAGGCATCGTGTTGACTCAAACATGTATATGATATATGATCCAAGGACTATAATTTTCATTGACGTTTGTTTTGATTCGTCAAAGTACAATATTCACCGTACATTATGTCCGTGTATCGTATAAGGTTATGTGCACCGCTTTAAATATATATTTCATAGTTATAGCGTGTAATTTATATTACATCCAATGAAAGAAATATAGGACTGGTTTTGAGTTGCTTCCAAAACGTTATTATTTACGACAAGGATGTACAACAAGCGTACTTTAGTCATACCATGACGTATTATAATAATAATAAGTTTCCCGTTTAACCGTTTGTTTCTGCGGTCGATAGTTGTTTTTCTTGTGTGTATAATTTTCATCATAACATTATAATAATATAGTTTTCGGGACGATTTAGAGGGGAAAACAAAGGCCATCTCATTTTCAACTATATAGTCAGTCTTGTAAAAGATACTTTTAAAAAGTATTCAAGTACAGATACAGATACTTTCAAATACTTTTTTTTTTAATGTGTTTTACCTTGGCTTATAGACCTTACAGATAAATTGAATCATTAGTAAACTTAATTAATTTTTATTTTAGCACTATGTAGTTTTAAATATTAAAAAATATAATAAAACCAGCATGATACAAATTACGTATGGATACTTGATGCTTTTAAGTTTCAACTAGTACACACTACACACTCCATAGTTTAGTCTTACAATGTCTGGTTAAAGTTAACACGGTTATACAAATGTACAATGTTATTCAACCATACTCTAAGATAATGCAAGGATGGATTACTAGGAATAACCAAATACGGGTTGCGTGTATAATGTATAAATATAATAATATATTAACTATCGACTATCGTTATGTTTTATATTTACATAATTCGAGTAAAGATATTTCCAATTTTATTAGGAAACTGACGGCCTGTATATAATATACATTCAATTAAATGGATATCTACCTAGTATAAACCACGAAAATATTACAATATACCAAAAATATAACGATGAATGATCTATAAATAAAAATGTTGTACAATTTAAAATTTGTAATATTTTGTTTAAATTTGGCGTACCTGTAAATAAAGTAAGACGAAAAAAGTATTCAAAAATAGTATTTGATTTTAAATACAGATACTTTCAAAAAACTATTCAAATACTGTATTTAAGTAAACTTATTTTGTTTCAATAATTTATTTATTTGGCGAGGAAAATATAAGTTATATTTTAATAGTCCTTCCCCCTCCGCAATTGAACTATTTTGTTCATCACACTTTGTTTCTTTTAAGAAATAATTCCTCGCTAAGTAAACAAATTATTGAAACAAAATAAGTTTATTTAAATTCAATATACTTAGTATTTATTCGTGATATCACATCTTGCTTAAAGATCTTATATTTTTTTACCTAGCCATTTTTACACGTAGCTTACGAAGGGTTTTGGTTGTGATATTATAGTACAATTCCACCGGTCACCGACCAGTTCATTGCCAAATGTGTGCGTGTTGTTAACTATAATATATTAATATCTCTTTATATTTTATAATATCCATAATGCTTACCTATTACATATTGTATGTAAAACATTTTAAATGTTATTTGTTATTATTATTTTTACATGATAGATATTCAGTCCGTACATAGTAGACATGTTCTGAGTAGAAAATTTGATATTACACAGGGTACCGAGTACCTACTGGCCGAGTAAAATTTGTTATACTAACCGGGTATCGAGTATATTGGCCAAGTAAAAATTTTAACACTAACCGGGTATTGAGTTTAGGCTGAGTAGAAATGTAAATACAAAATGGGTATTATACTACTATCAAAGTACCAAGTATCAACTATACAGTAAACACGAGATTTATTTTTGTAATTCGTTGAAGAAAAACATGATTTGTTTATAATCAACTGGCTATTGTAAATCGGTTCAGTTATTCCAATATGTACCAAAATAAATTATAATTTATTACTCTAGAATTTTAGATTTTTCCCGTTATATTAATTGGTATGCATATATTTATAAGTAGATTATCAGCGTTTGTCATTGGATATAAGTTGAGTAAAAATTCAGTATTTCGCCGGGTACCGAGTAAGGGCCGGGTAAAAATGTAGGTATTACGCCGGGTATCGAGTAAGAGCCGGGTCTTAAATATGATATCGAGTAATTGCCGGGTACCCGAAACATCTCTAGTACATTGTACTCTGTTGGTAGTAGCTGGTAGTCGGTACTGGCGTAGTGGGGTGATAAACAGTAGGTACAATTACTAATATAGTACTACATAATACCTAATGTAAAAACAATTTCATATTTTGTTTTTTTTTGTAAGTGTCCCGTATTTTTATTTTATTTCTCTGTTTAGCTGCTCTAAATATTCATTTTGACGCCAGGTGGTACAATATCTGAATTTTAAATACGTTACCTGGCTATTTCAAAACGTCGTTTGGATTTTATATTATGAATTATTTTACATTTTTTTGAAATTACAAATACCGTTTCCTATAGCAACACATTTTTGAAGATTTAGAAGGGAGGTCAATTTTAAAGTTTTTTAGGGACGGCAAATTAGTAGTTTGTACGTTATACATGCTAGCTACGGAGTAAAGACTGATGTCAATCATTAATATTTTTCAAGTAAATGTGTACCCCTCTCCTTTCTTCACAACCAGTGTTGTGCGTTATCTAGATAAGTGTCCTAATAATTAAAAAAATTCAGTTTTATTTATGAAGACCGGAAAAATTTAAAACTTATGTTGATTTGTTCTAATCATTATTTTTTATTTAATTTTTTATATAATTTACAGATATTTTCGCTACACGTACCTATAGTATAACTTGTTTTATAAAAAAATACATTTTTTATTTTAAACCTGATAAAAAAATTCAAAATAGCTAATTTGTAAATATTGTTTTTAGATAATTTTGATTGTAAAAACATTAATTTAAGTCAGGTAGTTTATTTTTACAATTGTTGTTAAGTAAAGTTGATCCAGTCGTAATTAACGTTTTAAATTCAGAAAGTATAAATTTGTTTAAATACTTTAAATATATTTTATGAGAATTTTTAAATAGTTATATCTATTTGTGAAAATCTAAAGATATTTTTTAAAAATTATAACTTTTCAAATTAATGAGTCTTACTTAAAAATATAAACCACTTGACTAAGATAAAGGATTTCACAATCAAATATTTTCTAAAAACCAGATTTATAAATTGGTTATTTTTAAATTTTTAAAAAATAAAAATTTTAATCATATTTTAATATAAAATATATGTTATTGGCCTAGCTACAGATATTTTTATTTTTCAACCGATTTTACTTAATGCTTTGTTTATCGACAAAGGAACGGATAAAATGTAAAAATTATCTATTCCCACTAGATTTATTATAAATATACCATCAATGGTTACTTATTAATACATAATATTTATGATGGTCGGCAAAAAATTATAGCATTTACATAACATGATGTGTTCATGATTTATTGAATTTGTATACCTCTTTCGGTATTGTTATGTATTTAAAATACCTACCTACTAATTTTTTATTTTAAAAATATTGTAGAGCGTCTTATTAGAAATCAAAATGAAATATACGATACCAAGGTAATAGTTACATTATATTATATAGTTATAATACTAGCTGACCACGTGTACTATTCGTTGCCCGTTAAAAATCCCAACTCAATATGATTTGAACTTTGTTTGATTCGTTATTTAATATTCGGTTAGGTTAGGCTAAAACCTTTTTTGCGCAAGAAAAATAATTAGTACGTTTCACGGACTAAGATATCTATTATATCTTAATCCATGGTACGTATATTAAAATATTTATAATGATAATAAAATATGATTAAATACGAGGTAAATACTTAGATAATATATAATATGTATTATCTATGGGGAAATTATAATATCAGACTAACGGCTGGGATAATGTTTGATTCACGTATAGAATGATTATAAGCCAATAAGGTGATTTCTATGCTAACCACGGTTCGACGTATGTAGGTACTTACCCCTTCCAATGGCCGTGCTATTAGCAAATTAAACATCCAGTTATCAGTTATCAACTACCAAGTATTTGCAAAATGCATACTTTTTGTATTTTTCATAGTATTTGTTATAATATTAATTAAATTAAATACCGAAGACATCAATGATGATTTCAAAAACGCTACCCAACGCAGAAAAGTGTTATGATAAATTATTATTTGTATTTATATGACAATGTTTTTTTTTTTTGTTTGTACAAGTTGTATGATTATATATAATTATTTTAATTAAACAGTAAGACATTTTAGTATTTGCATATTTTGTATATATTTTATCAGAATTTTAAATGCTTAAAATAACTTTTAGGGGGAGTTAGTGGCAGCCTTCTGCATACCCTGAAAAAGAGGCCTGCGCACGCCCATTAGTAATATAGTTAATAAGCGAGGTTCGTACGAAAGTGTATATATATATATATATACAGTATACACTAATATTATAATTTTATGTACATATAATTTAGCTGTAATAATAGGTGTAAAATGAGTATATTATAATATATATTATTACTAGCTGATCCCGTGCACTCCGATGTCCGTACAAAATGCCACCATTTATATATTATTCAAATTCGTAACTTAATACCCACCGACCAAAAGATAATCGTAGTGAGCTTAGTTCACATAGCTTCCACACTGAGGTAACTATACCTAAGTTCGGCATTACCACTTAATGTTGTACGGTGTATGAAAATCCAGACTGACACTAAAAACACTTCTGACCACCGAGGAAATCGTTGATTGGAAATACAATTTTATTGTTGTGGTACATGGTCTGTACATGAACACGACATGGGAGTATGTCATCGTGTAGAGTATAATTTTGTAAAATAATGATATATTTTAGATGTAGGTTTAACAATAATTATTAAACAAATTTTCAACTCCATGCTTAACTCCACAATTAAATTATTACCCTATGGTTGAAAATTAAAATGTTGATATAGCTTGTATAATATTAAACGTACAGCGTATAATAATTAATAAACTTACCTATTTTTAATCTTGAAACACAAAATAAGTAGGCATTTATCAAAAAAAAAAAAATAATAATACATAGGTATTCAAACCATATATTACAATATTATGGTTCCTGTACATGGTATCGATTATCAACCTTTGAAACGTCGGCGGTACTACACAGGGGTAGATAAAATGGTATAATAATTAATACAACTTCATTTCTTTATTACGTTTTTTGTTCAATAATTTGAATATTAAAATTTTAAATAGTTCAAAACGAGTCAAAATATTTATTTTACATGTTTTACAGTTTTTACGTTTTCGGATATTTCAACACTATACAATTTTAATGTTTATCATTATTGTACTTTCAAACATTATTTAATTTTTTTCCTCTTATCGTTTTTATATTTTTAAACGTCATTAAAATTGTTTGTTTCCTGTTTAACGTTAAATTTTTTTTTTAATAATTATTCTGTTATTTTTGGTATAGATAGGTAATTAACCACACTTTGACGTAAGAACTATCAAATTAGTAGAATTTTTTGTCCTGCAGGATAGGTTATTTTAAACCATCCTAGGCTTTTTAATATAAGTAGCTATATAACCGACAAATTAGTGTTAGTCTAGGTATCAAATATTACTTAAATATAATGGCATGAATGAAAGATGGACATTTCAATTTTTTTTTTAATAATACAACTCGAAAATATTATTAAATAATATCGAATAAACTATTTGTAGGTATTTGAGTTGGTTTAAAATTACAAATATTATTATTTTATAAGAGCATAATATGTACATAATATTATTATTATTTTATTTCAGGTTCACCTGCATAAACACAACTTTCGATGCCGCATTCATTTGTGCCCCTTTTTATTTTGAAAAGTCCATTCTGTCCCCATTCATAGCCCCAAGAGTTGACCAACAACCAATAGTCTACATCATTTTCGACTCCCCATCCAATTAACTTGGCATATTGATATCGTAACCATTTTGATTTTTCAGTTTTTGCGTAAACACCTGTAGCAGACAACAAATCAAAGTCATATAATACATTGAATTGAGTAATATTTATATCATGAAATATAATATGATTGGTCGTTTTTAAAAACTAACCACTTTTGTAAAGAAACAAGTCGTCGTAAAAGTTGAAAATTACCGTGACTGGACCGTAAGTTTGCACTTCCTTTTGAATATCTTGGTATGATATACCATAGAGGTTGTTAACTGAAATCATAAAATAAAATTGTCATAATCGGCTAATAAAACAACATTAATAAAATATGTCTAACTCGTCAATATATTGTTATCATTACTATACTACGCCTATACCTGACTTACCTTTCACGTGATCATGGTTGTAATTGACCGTATCATTACCGTAACAGTAGTTGACGCATGTGCGTTTGTTTATTTTTGTTGGTGTGTTATAAACTGATGGAATTTTGGAAGGTTGACATCCCTGTGTAATGCAACAACAATAACAATTATTATATAAGTATCTTTATAAGTAATCGATTTTTAAAATTACATCGTTAGTGTTGTATTTTCCACCAGAGACCAAGCCGTGAGTTTTGAAATATTCCCAAGCGCCGCTATAACTACCAATAAAACCGTTTTTATCTTCTTTTATACCACTGCAGGAAATTAGCTCTTCGGTGGATAGGAGTTGATTGTAACTTCCATTAGTAGCTATGCACATTCTGTCTGCAAATGCCCCGGTGTGGGCAAATACCTGTTGCGAGACAATTATCAATAGGATTATTTATTATTTTGAAAATGCATTTGTTTCAATTTTAATACAGCAATTCCGTCAAATAAATTCGTATGTTTACCCAAGACAAGAGGGCGTTTCCTTCATTGAAGATTTCACCAATTGTTTTGCATTGGGGCCACCGTTTTCTTGCGTCAAATTCCTTGTGAATCTGGTTGTCCAATACGTACCTGGGATTGCGGATTTTGTACAGAATTTTCGATTTAGTAGCGGTTTCAACTCCTCTTGTTCGCAACAACATCAAATGTTCTTCTTCCTCTAAATTGGGATGAACATTTTCTCCAGCCTGTAATCATATTATAGTTTGGTTAGGTAGGTAACAAATTTCAGCGCCGTTTTGAAGTAGATAATCAATAGGTAGGTTAAAAGTATAAGAAATGGCGGATATATATTTTTATATTGATGAATACTATGTTTTCTAGTTTGAAATTCAGATTATTTCATAATATATAAATTAAATACTTGCCGACATATTTATTATGCGAAATATAAAAGCTATTATCAATTTTCCAATATCATGAAAGTGCATTTCAAAGAACACATCTCTGAATTTAAAAGAGGCATTTACATATCAAATTTAAATAGGTACCTACCTATTTATCTTAAAGTATGAACAATATGATGGATATGTATTCAGTTAATGTAAATATAGGTCCTTGTTATGTACCTAGGTACCTACTTATTCAAGAAAACAATTAGGTATTTATAAACATTTCTACAATAATACATACATATAGCCTTACCTACTAGTTTATTTATCTAATCAATTTTTTTTTATCTTATGAGTAAATTGAATACTAATATACATACAAATTAATAATTTATGAAAGGAAGTGTAAACGAAAACGACGTCTACTCCATATCGGATAAAGTAGGTACGCTTGAATACGAGTTCAATTTATATATAATAATAAAAATAAATTTAATTAATTATAATATTTTTCTTAAATTGGTTTTGACTGCTTTTTATTGCAAACCATTTCTGATAACTGATACCTAAGTATATATAATACCTATGTAGCCTGCTGGCTATGTGATGATACAAAAATAATATAAAATATATAGCCTTTTGGCTTAAAAAAATTATATACCTAATATAAAAATATGTGGCCCGTAAGCACAAAGCAATGTAATAAAATGTATACAGCCTGCTCGTCCAAAAACAGTATACTGAAATGTATATAGCCTGCTTGCTCAAAACAATGTAATGATACTTAATAATATGCGGCTCGTCAGCCGATTACTCGAGAGAATAAGCGGTTTCGAAACAGAACGCTACCGTCTCGGGAAGCACACATTTTCACAATAAAAAATACAATATAATAATAAACTATGAATTAATCCCGAGAATGTGTACTACAGCTCTAAATTAATTTACTAGATTTCTCAAAACTAATATTATGTACTTTAAAGGGATATTTAATGACAGGAACAAATTAAAAAGTTTTTCCTAAAAAACATAGAAAAATTAAAATTAAAATTGGAGTACTAGAAGTGTAGAAGTATGATTACTTTTTGCCAGCTTTGAGGTTCCTAGTTCTAAATGCATGAAAAATCTAATCACTTAGAGCCGCCTTAAAACTATGGATTTTATGGATTTCACAAAACAGACTGTTGAAATCTCTTAAAAATCCTTTTGGTTTATTTGTAGTCCCAGAATTAGTTGATTGACTTTCTGCCAACAATTTACAAATATGGTAGAATGGAACTATTTTCATCAACAAAAGTCTTTAGGATATAAGCAGTAAATTCAACCACGCGAGGTTAAAATGCCAAGTTACTTAGGAAAATTTGACATTTTAAATTTATTATAATTTTTTTTTTCTATACAAAACGATTTCATATCAAACATTAACTTGAAATTAAATATTTTGACCGAATCACAAAAAATTGTAAATTACGTTGTAGTTTCTAAATTATAAGATGGTCTATTTTTATAGCTATGGATTGAATATTAATTAAAACAAGTTTTCTCATAAGTAGTTCATACCGTAACCAACAGTCTAAAAAATATACATGTAACCAGTAATTTTTAAACCAGTAATTGAAATAAAAAAAGTCTGAATTTTGAAAACTTCAAGAATTTGTGTTAAATAGGAAAATAATAACTCAGTAGTGATAAGTAGGTGGGTAATTTAACTAGATATAATATAAAATATTAATGAGAGGGATTTGATATCACACTCAAGCGGTATAACCACTTGAATTCATAAAAACGTCGGGCGTGAACAGTCCCAAAATATCTATTTTTTAACTTTTCTCCTAAACTATGATAGCTAGAAAGTTGGTTGATAACTCATTAAAAACGGATTATCAAATTAATACTAAATGTGGAATTAAAATTTTTTAAAAAAATTATGTAATTTTTCACAGATAAAAAAAGAGTTATTTTTCGCTAGATTTTCATTTAGTGAAGTAGATTTCCGAAACTGGATAACGGATTTTGTTGTTTGGGGTCTTGTTAGATTCACATTGGCTAGGATAAGTGCAGTGAATATTTCCAGAACTTCATCTCTAGTTGTTAGTTCACTACAAAGCTGTAAAGCTGAAAAACATCAAAAAACGCCCAATAAAATTTGTTTTAATTTTATTTAATGTTCTGTAGTGAATTAACTATTTAAGATAAAGTTCTGAAAATCTTCACTGAATTTCTCCTAACCAATGTGAATCTAACAAGACCCCAAACAACGAAATCCGCTCTCCGGTTTCAGAGATCTATTTCACTAAATGAAAATGAAAATGATTTGTTGTGGGACTGTTCATGCCGACATTTTTCTGGATTCAAATTGTTATACCGCTTGGGTGTGATATCAGTTAATAAATTTCTAAAAATTAAAAATCAAGAAAGTTTACTTGCCGATCCCTGACTTGGCAAGCGTTTTTTTATAGACGTTTTAATTTCAAATTCAGACGAAATTAGATATTGAAACGAAGAATAACGAAAATAATTTTATTTTTTATAACTGCTAATGTCAGTTGTAGCTAATATAGTATTTTCGAATTAAATGTTTGTTGTAAGAATTAATTCGACCTACAGACTGTATTCATACTAGTAAAAATAAATGACTTCAATAACAATGATATCATGAGATATACCACATTACCACCTAAATACCTAAGTAATATCATAACTGCAGTTTTTCGTATACAATATAATAATTATTGTACATAATTTAGCACATCCATTACAGTTAAAATGACAAATAACTGACAATGACACCTACAATTTACTGTACCTACAGCTGAGTGGCCGCGTTGGGATATATTATGGAAATATAATTTGATTTAACACAAGTTTTTTAAGGACCTAGGTACCTATTCTATTTAGTATTTATTTTATTATGTTAAGTATATTTAATGTTAATTATTATTATATATAATATTTGTTCTACGTATTTTGTAAGATTTTCTATAACCATTAGGTGTTATTCTTTTATTGATTATTACATAAATATGAAAAGTCAAATAATACGGAACACGGGTTCTTCAAATATTATTAACATCTATGATAGGTAGCCTAGGTAGGTAGTGTAATATAATATGCCATCTATATGGCTTACGTTGTAATTCTTAAGAAAAGGTATAACATAGTACTTTTTTTTATGTCCTTTGTATTTTTTTAAGAAAATATCGATTATCGAGTGCCCTAACATGGATATTGAATATCAAACAGGACGTAAAAAGTCCAATCATTTTGAACCGATGTTTATATGGGTAGGTACTCAAGAAATATTATAGCGTACTCATAGTTGTATATAAAAGAAAATTGTATTATTCAATATCGGTATTTTTGCTATTCAATTAAATTAATTTTTCAGGAACATTTATATTTCATACTTAGGTACCTAATATTTATACCTACTTGTAAAAAACACAATGCGTTGTACTATATTTCAATACGTTCGTATCGGAACATATTGTAATAATACATACATTCGTACAAAAATCATCGACTAACTACCTACAAACTAGTATTTATATGTACTATATTTTATAATATTATTCTTATTTATTAATAGTTATTTTTGTAACGTCTTTTGTAATCACAAATATGTAATATTTACTGTCAAAAAAGTCCAGCCCGTAAAATTAATTAAGATAAAAATAACTACATTATTACTCTTCAGTCGTGGGCCATGACAGGGGAAATATTACAATTTAAAAAAATCATATACAAATGATATTACATTTTGCAACGTTATCATAACATTCCATATCTACGGCACATGTCTCTAGAATTTTAGGGTAGAACACGATTGCGTACGTTTGTCCTTTTTGACAACACGATTGCGTATGTTTGAAGATGGGTAGCAAATATCTTTAAGAAAAATAAAATAAACACTATTGCGTATGAAATTGTATGCAACGTTGTCAAATTTATTAATTTTACAATATACCAAATAAATATCCAGTAAATGTAGACTTTTATAATAATCAATATAAAAGTTAGTTAGTAATTATTATAGGTGTACAAAAGTCGTATATGTGTGTGTATGTGACTGAGTGATGTGATTATGTGAAGCTGCTCTGGACTCTTTTATTTAATAATTAGATCATATTTTGTATATTGTAAAAGGTTACGATTCACGACTGTTATAAGAGTGGTTTATGTCTATATACATTGTGAATATAATATAATATAATTATAATATAGTATAATATGCATTCACAGAGTCATGGCTCTCAGCAATATGTTATGATGTTGAGTTGGTTTATGAGCTTGTAACTTAAGAGTTAAAAGACAATGTTTAAATTTGTTATATTATAGATTTGTTAAACAGCTTATAAGTTATATGTAAATATGTTACATATTTTCTTTGTTTCATATAAGTTATATTATATATAAATATTATATTGTATATAAAATTTGTTATATGATATAACAAACAAACTTTTAAAAATGTTCATTTGGAATTTGACGACTATAAACTTTTTGATATAATAAACATTTTGTTTTTATTTTTCATGGAAATGAAATATTTCAAGAAAATAAATTTCATGAAATTTCAAAACCCTAACAATAAGCGTAGGTAATAAAAGCTAAATGATTATTAAAAAAGCAATGTATTTATAAATTATTTTTAGTGTAATCATGTGGTACCTATATACTAGTATGAAAATTGGCAACAACGCTAAATAGTTCGTACGCAATCGTGTAGTTGAAAATCAGCTAAAATCGTACGCAATCGTGTAGCTTAAAAGGTGTCACCAAAAACAATCGTACGCAATCGTGTTTTACCCGAATTTTAAGTCTAAGCCCAGCAGTGTCGTAGGTAGGTAAACCAATAGAATTAGTAATCAGTATATATCACAGGTGTTCATGTATTGTTGGTATATACAAAAAATTTAAAATATTACATACTATTTACTTACCTTTAATCTATTAGTTTCCATGTCTGATTTATCAACCATGTTATCGTGCGATAATTTTGCTTGCTCCGTTAAGTAAGAACTAAGAAGCATTATGGAAATCAAAAATAGAATCTTAGCCATGGTGTTAATTTATAAACGCACAAAATATATTTAATAGAACAACGGTAGGTACATATATAGACTATAGAGGTAACTGCACAACATAAGTTGTTACTAAACTAAATGAGACCGGTTATAACCTTATAATATACCTACCTATGCATCTATTAATGTAGAGCTATTCGATTATATTTTCATTTGGTCAATTAAAAAAATAATGTACGACAGTTATCTTCCCGTTTTATGTTCGTAGTTTGAACACAAATAAGTACACCTGTGAGTTGTAAATGACAAAATACAATTAATGAGATGTTCAATTCGATAACGTATTTGCAGTTATAGAAATAATAGGTAGATAGGTAATCTTATGCCTCAATACGTGTAGAGTTATTCGATTATTTCAATTAGACATTTTTTAAATAAATTGAAAACTTATAATAATCAATAAACAATAATAATGTACGGCAGCTGTGTGAGTTTTATATTAGTAGTTTTTACACAAACAATTAATAAGTATCTACACCTGTTAGTCGTAAATGACAAAATACGATTGATGAAATGTCAAATTCGATAAAGTTCGAATTCGATATTTGCGAATATTATTTTTTTTTATGCCACTATTAAAGTTACTGTGTCGATAAAATATTTAATGTTAATTATTGCTATAGTAATAATATTTATTTCATTAAATTGTTAAAAATAAAAACTGACGATAATTACAATTTTAAAATGTAATTACAGTTCATTTTTGTATTAATAATATATATTATCTTAACCAAAGGGCTCGTATAAGTTCAGGCATATCGATATTTAGTTAAGTTGTATTTAATGCTAGTTTCTTGATTTTATGATATAGAAATCCATTTCAAGGCACTGTGGTTAAGTATGTGAAGTTATATTTTGCATATGTTTGCATATTAAAATTTTGAATTATGCCCATTTGGCATATTTATATATTTATATGTATAATATTGGGCATAATTCAAAATTTTAATATTATTATAATATTAACATGATTAAAAATAAAACTTAAAATGTATAGAAATAACCGTATAGGTAGGTACCTACTTATATTTTTTCTTTATTTAATCCGCGTATTTTTAGTGCATATAAATGCATATTTCAATGCATATTTTGCCAAAAATTACAAATTGTACAATATTTCAACTGAAAGAAAACATATTTTTTTAAACACCATATTTTGCACAAAAATGTTCAAATCTTTATATTCTAATACTGCAATATTAGACAAAATACAAAATAAATAATTGGTTAGGATAAAGATTAACTATTGAAAACCGTAAGTAACTTCTTGTTATATGCTGCCATGGCATATTATTATACTACCCGAGAAATATGTCTTATTGATGATTAGATAACTAACTAGGTACTGACTTAATATATAACAGATTTATCTCGTTGTAATTATTCGCTTTATTTTATTGCCACATACTAATAATTTGTGTGTATGGCCAAGTGGTCTTGCCATAGTTGATGTCAGGATGTTAGTACATCAAGAGACAATAATACCGATAGTGGTAATACCAAACATAGCTTTTCTTATAATTTAAAATTTTAATGAAAGATATGAGGGATATGAAAGCAGAAAGAGCACGCCAATATGACGTGACATGGGGATTTAATTGATAAAGCACCAATAACAGTATACAATTACAAAATAAATTATCTTTTAATAACAATTTCATATATTCATAGGTCTTCTGTATGATTTAAGCTTATCGTGTTCATATAGTTGGTGGATTATTACATGCACAATACTGAAGAAATATTATCGTAATTTTTGGGTGGCTCATTTGCTTCGATATCTGTTTCTGTGCATTCAACTAGTAATTGATAGATAACTTCAATAGAAACACATATTATGTTAACAACAATAATAAAGAAGAAACACAGTTTTTATTCTCAGACATTTTAAGTTCAAACTTTGACGAAATCGCATAATAAAACCAAAAACACATTTTTAGTAAGTTTGTTGTTATCTAAAAATTATTTGCGAGTATATGACACTTTTATAGTATATTATTTATATTTTATAGACACAATGGTATTTATAAATGTAATTTATTTGGCCAAAATACCTAACCAATTGTTGTATATGGTAGGTATAATGCCTAATAGTAAAATCACAATAATATCATAAAATGTACTAAGTAATATAATAGACAGCTGTCTTGGGTCCCATTTGCGCCAAAAAAATGGATTCGTTTTGGGTATAGCCAATTTGCGCCAAAATAAAAAAGGTATGTTTTTTCCGACAGCCCACTTGCGCCAAATTTACCTGTAATATTTATAATAAAGTAATATATTTTTTTCTCAAATAATAATCAATTAAATAATTATTAATACAATTTTATTTAAATCATAGTTAATTATACGATTGTTTTTAAAATAATAATCAATAATAGCTGTAAAATATACATTTTTTGAAACAATTATTAGAACTAATACAAATTGTTCTAAAAACTATACATATACTTATAACTAACTATTAAAATTTATAACAAATAAGTAATAATAGTTAATAGTACTTACATATTTTTAATTAATTATAATAAACTAATTTATTTTTTTTACAATTATTTATTTTTCTTATAATAATCTATTATACAATTATTTTAATCAAATCATAGCGAATAATGCGATTTTTTTAAAAATAATTATCAATAACACACCTTATAAACAAACATAAATAATTAGTATAGGTACACATTTTATTGAAAATTATAGGCTATAAGTAATAATAGTCATTTTTTTTAAATATCAATCAAATTAATCATAATAAAAAATAAATAAAGATTTTTCCTAAACTTTATTGTAATTAAACGCAACAATTTGAACATATTCATAACGCGTTAGTTCTTTGTTTTTATAATTCTTAATTGCTTTTAGAGTTTATAGAACTGTCCATTGAAGTTAGAGTGAAAAGGTTTACAGTTATTGGTAGTTCTAGTTAAATCAGCTGCAAACGCTGCCCAAATGTTTGGAGGGAAATTGGCATTTTCTCCGATGTAGTTATCTACTAAATAATCTGCATATTCTTGGTATCTTGTATCATCAGGAATTTCAGACATAAAATCGTCAACCAAACAATCGGAAACTTAATTTGGATCGAGAAAAGTTAAACCAAATGTAAATTTTAACCACTTGTTATCCTTATAAGCTGAAGTTAACCCTAGTGATTGAATTTTCCTGTACCAAGCTTGAGTCAAGTGAAAACGGCAGTCTATAATTTCGGATAATTATTGCCATACTGATTTGAGATTTCACAGCGAGATGTATAGCTTATTCAAAATCAACAGTAACATATTTTGGTTTAAACATTAAACTAAAATTTTGCATGGCTTTATTTTTGATATATGATAAAACAAGTTGATACGTTTCTGTTGATTTATTATTTAAAATACAAAATACTAATGGTACATAATACTCGTTGATATATATTTTGATGGATTCATGAATGACAAAAAAATTAACAAAATATTTTGGATAGGTAGTACGAAAAAGTCCCGTCAATATATATATTGACTTACATAAAAATATTAAATTTTCGTGACATGTACATATAATTATATTAGATAGTTCGTCATTAATAAATAAAAATCTTCGTTTTTAGAAGTAGTTAAATGTAGATCGTTTAATGATTTATGCACATCAGACACAGATTTAGGATTTGAAGAAAGAGATTTTTTACGAGCATGGTAAATACTTTTTTGTATAGCGGATACATCAGATATAGTGAAATCTGTATTAGTTATGTGGTTATTCATTTCAGTTAAAATAATTTTCCTAGGACGAATACTTATGTTTTTGAAAGCCAAACGCTTATATGATGTACTTACATTTTGTCTTGCAATAGTTGTACATTGTTCGTGATTATGTGAATCTATAAAATTTAAATTTAAATCATTTAAGATTTGATAACGTATAATTTAAGTGAATTTTGTTATTATTATCAGAGTAAAAAAACGAGTAACGAAAAAAAAAATAATTGAATATGTATTGCGAAAACAGTTAATTTGTTTTATATAATATTATGTAGGTAAATTTATAGTAACTTTATATTACATTTAACACATTTAATTAAAATAAAAATTAATATTTGCAACATACCATGCATTTAAATAATTTTTCCATCTTGAATTAATATTTTTGCTGGACATATTTTATTTGAACAACGCCACCGTTCAAAATTTTTAGAAGATGTATACGACAAAATATACTTATGGCCATTTTCAACAACCATTTTCTTCCCTCTTGTGCTTGTCATGAACTCCATTCTTATAATTTATAAATCAAATAATTATCATTAATAAATTCAAGAATATTATTTAGGTAACGTAACAAATGTCTGATGAAATCACACAGCGATCGTTCTTTTGACGAATAACGATACCTATATCCGGTAACGGAGTACCTACATAATAAAACTGGTATAAAACTTGTTTTTTTATCTTTCGAGTTTCGTCGCAATAATATACAAAGCTTTAAAATCTATGGACTTATAAAAATAACTTTAATATACGTTACAGACACGAAAATATAAGAAAATATTTTCTTTAAAATATAAGAACTAACCAAGTCGTTAATTTAAAATGTTTACGCGGGTTAAGTTGGCACAAATAACTACTATTTATTTAAAGAAGTCTTGTAGGGTTATAGTAGATTTTCCTGGATAAACAAGGATAACCTGAAATAAAAGATGGCAGAATTATTAAAATATTATTTATGCATACAAAATTATGATAAAAAAGGTGGACAAGTGGGTATCACTCTGCTGTACAGTAGGTTACAATTGAACCACAGTAATGGATAGTATTGCATTTAAATGATATAATATTAATGTACAAGAAAAACGATTCTGAGCGAAGACGGTCAATCAGCCTATGATATTACTAAGTATATTTGATGATATAATGTGAATATAGTAATTTATTTAATATAACCTATTTACTATTATTAATATTATTATTAATAAGGTAGCAGGTAATTTGAATTGAAAATAAAGAATTAGATCTAAATAACGAAAATTGTTATTCTTGCATCTTGGTTATTTAATATAGAATTTCCTCTAAATTTAAACATTAAATAACTATAAAAAAAACTATGTTTTTATATTTTTGAGATTTTTTGGTAACAAAATAACCTATTTACATGGAACCTTGTTTTAAATTTTCAATCCTTAGATATAAAAGTAGAACATTTTATAAATGTTGTCAAAATTCGAACTTAAAATGCTAATAAAAAAAATTGTACATATGTCTTTTTAATTTTTATATAATGCTGTTCTAGCAATATATCAAGGGCCTTGTATTACATTTTTACGCATTTTTACTCAATAAATAACATTTTATTGACAACTATAGAAAAAAAAACTAAGAAAATTGAAAACTGACAATGTCCGTAACCAGCTCAAAAAAAGTCAAATTATTTTCAAAATTGTATGGTGTATAGAAAATGTTATTATAAACCTTCAGTGAAATTTTCAAGTATCTACAGTCATTCCGTTTTTAATTACAACAAAATAAGAAAATCATTACATGAGAAATCGAGTGAATATCAAATGTTATAAAAATATGAATTTCAAATGCTCATGAAAATTTAATTTGACTCTCTTATAGACATTTTTTTTTTTATAAAGGTAGACAAACTAATGGAGAATCTTGTTTTACATTTTCAAATTTTAGATTTAAATAGAAACATTTTTATGAATTTCTAACTCAATTTAATTTGCTCGTTCTCGTGAATTTTATCTATATTGTCAATATTTGAACTTTAGATGCTCTTAAAAAATAATTGTGATAGTGATTTTTAATATTTTTCATCTATATATTGAAACAGTATATTAGGATTCTGTATTCAATTTTCAAGCTCTTTTACCCAACAAATAAAATTTTATTGACATTCATAGAAAAAAAGGTGGGTAAGTGGATGTCGCTCTGCTGTACAGTAGGTTACAAGTGGGTCACTGTAATGGATGGTGTTAAATTTGAATTCAATGATTTAATATCATTGTATTAGAAAAACGATTTTGAGCGAAAACGGTCCGTCAGCCTATGATATTATTGTGAATAAAGTAATTTATATATAACTTATTTACGTGGAGCCTTGTTTTAAATTTTCAATCCTTAGCTATAAAATTTGAACATTTTATAAATTGTTAACTACAAAATAGTTATTAAATTTTAAATTTGATAAATGTTGTCAAAATTTGAACTTAAAATGCTTATAAAAAAAATTGTGCATGTGAATTTTCAATATTATTCAACTACTATTGTAAAAATATATCAGGAGCCTTGCATTAAATTTTCATGCTTTTTTACCCAACAAATACAATTTTATTGATATTTATAGAAAAAAAAACTAAGAAATTTGAAAACTGACAATGTCCGTAAACAGCTCAAAAAAAGTCAAATTATTTTCAAAATTGTATGATGTATAGAAAATGTTATTATAAACCTTCAGTGAAATTTTCAAGTATCTACAGTCATTCCGTTTTTAATTCAAACAAAATAAGAAAATCGTTACATGAGAAATCGAGTGAATATCAAATGTTGTAAAAATATGAATTTCAAACACTCATAAAAATTTAATTTGATGTTCTTGTAGACTTTTTTTTTTCGATAAAGGTTGACAAATTTATGAGAAATTTTGTATAACATTTTCAAATCTTATATTTAAAAAGAAACATTTTTATGAATTTTCAACTTAAAATAATTTGCTAATTTTTGAACTTTAAATGCTTACATTAAAAACTGTGACCAAGGATTTTTAATATTTTTCAAATATCATTGTAACAATACATTGCTTTGTATTAAATTTCAAGCTTTTTTACCCAACAAATAAAGTTTTCTACAAAAATTAAAATACGACAGTTTTTAAATACTCTTTTTTAATATGACATTTTTAGGAATTCGAGGGATAATATCAAACATGTGGGAAAGTCGATTTCAAGTACACTTGACGACATATTCAAATCTTTTTTCAGAATTCTTATCGCTTCAACAGATCAATTGGAATGTTTGGCAAAAACACGTCTAAAATACTAAGTCGCGCGTGTGTTAGACAAAAACAGGAAATTACGGTATCGAATCTCCTTAACTGCAGGGCTTGAAACCGATTGAAATAATTTCGGTTTCGATTTCGATTTTGAATACCGGTTTTGAATATATTCGGTTTCAGTTTCGATTTTGAATACCGGTTTTGAAAATATTCGATTTCGGTTTCAATTTTCAATACCAGTATTAAGGAATTTCGGTTTTGGTTTCGATTTTGTATACCGGTTTTGAGAAATTTTCGATTTCGGTTTCGATTTTGTATGCCGGTATTGAGAAATTTCGGTTTCGATTTTAATTTTTTTTTTATTTAAATTTTGAGTCAATTTTCAATCAGTTTTAATTTATTAAAATGTTGATATTGATTTCGGTATTGAAATCAATTTCACACTCTACTTTTTGACTAAAATTTGTTAAACAATAAAAGCTTCTTGACTAAATACTATAGTCATTAGTCATTACTAATAAGTAATAATAATATTAATGTAGTAAACCGACGGTATTACTAATATTCTAAGTACATTCCCACGATAGGACAACAACAACAAGAAGGTTAACTACATCAACCATAGGACAACAACAACAAGAAGGTTAACTACATCAACGATTCCAGGAACCACGTACAATGTACGTACCTAGAGTTGACAGCGCGATTAAAAAACATTTTGCATTTCCACGAAAATACGAAAACAACCTATGAAAATAATCCGTGAGTGACAGCGCAATTTGAGGATTAAGTAAACGGATTATAAATATCTGCAAAACTTAAATAACTTGGCACCAATAAGTGCCAATCATTCGCTCGGGTTGTTTTTGCAATAACAACGTCCAGCCCGGTTCCTTTCAAATATCCACCTCCTGGACTCTACCGTGTACGTTTGTATCCGTATAGATTTTATATAAATATAAGATAGAATCTATAGTAAGATTAGATTTAGTACAGAGTCTGCACTACGCACACGCTGAGTCTCGGGCAGATGCTTTTCGCTCTGTCCTCAAATTTATATATGAAATTAATTACTTTTTAAATAAATTACTTATAACTAACTTGTGCAACTTGTCTCTCTACAACCTTCTCTCCTACATTAAACATCAACGTCGACGAACTCAAAAATATAAGCGAGCAGTGAGGGATCACTACACGTCTTTTGGTGTCAGGTGTGGGGTCACCTGAAGGAAGAATTTTGGTATCCAACCCAGAATCAAGTACATCAGCGGACCTCGAGTTTAACCACGTTGCTGAAACCTAGGAAGGAAGGAACGACCGAAGCAAGCCACCAACTACACTCAACATAGCCAAGCGGAGCATCAACGACGAGCCAGCAGAGCCGCCAGCACGCAGAGCAGACAGGACCAGACAAAATCGCAATGAATACTGCATTGTAAGTTGTTGTTTTAAGCAAATATATATAGTATATGTCTGAGAGTCCAAATCGGTGTTGGGAAGTAGTTAAATACAATCCGCGAACATTACTTACTACTATAATGAGTACCACATTAGGAATAGACACCGCCTTGCGGGGCATACCTAACTTTAGCGGAGGTACTGAGGGAGAATTGTCCTCATACATAACAGAGTGTAACTATGTAATGGATAATATCCATGAAAGTATTAAAACGATAGTATTTCATAATATTATAGCTAAATTAAAGGGAGACGCATATCAGGCTACACGTTACCGAATTTTCGCAAACTGGACCGAACTTAAAAACCACCTTCGTAACGTTTTTGGGGCACCACATTCGATTAATTATTTACAATCACAACTAAGTAATATTAGGCAACGATCCGACGAGGACATACGTAGTTTTGCCGGACGAACCGAAAAATGTTATCACGAATTGGTAGGAGCGTTAACGCTAGGACTAGAGCCAGGCTCAGCCGCCGCGGTAGCCGCATCCCATAAAACAGGGGCACTCACTGCATTTGTTAACGGGGCGAAACCCGCCATTAGGTCATTTTTACGTGCGCGTGACGTAGCTTCTCTCGAACAAGCAATTACTATCGCGATTGAGGAGGAACAAGACCTCCAACACATTAACCGACGATTTAACACGGACAAAATTCACGGAAAAAATAATACGAATAGGTAATAAAAGAAACATTAAATGCAATAAATGTGATAAAATGGGGCACTACGCGAACGAATGCCGCAGTAGCATGGGCACCGCGTCTAACACGTATTTTAGAAACCCTATAAATAACCGCGATGACAAAACTAGTATAGTCAAACGTGAATATCAGGGTCAAGTTCGATTTTGCGCGTACTGTAAAAAAACTAACCACAACATAAAAGATTGTAGGAAACGCATGTATAACGAAAAAAATAAAAGTAAAAACGAAAACGAAACCGCTACAGGTACCCGTACGGTAAACGAAATTAATCAAAATCACGTACGAGTGGTCACAGACTTTAAAGAAGAACACATAATGTGCGGATCACATAATTTCAATCCGCATAACATTAAATTATTAATTGACTCCGGGGCAGAAATGAATCTTATTAAAATTTCGGCACTCGACTGACAGGTAGTCATAAACGAATACGAAAAACGTACCATTAAAGGTATAAATGAAATACCTATTTTTACTATAGGAACGGTGGTCACGACTATGCAAATTAACTCAGTCGACGTTCTTATAAAATTCGACGTCGTGTTCAACGACTTTCCAATTACAGAATCAGGAATCATAGGGCGTAATTTTTTAAAACAAAATAAAGTCATTATGGACTATAGCCAAAACTTATTGACCATACCCGAACAAACCTGTTCGAAAGAAATTATATTACCACCTCGCAGTAACTGTGTATTATTAATCAAAAATGACGAACACATCACGTGTAAAAATATAACTATAAAAAAACAAGACGTGAACGAAAACGTCATTATCGCTAACAGTATTAGCCCTGTTAATAGCAGTACAATTATAAGCAACATAATAAATATTTCTGAGGAACCTTTTGTCATTGATGAGTTAACCACTCAACATATTGAGTGGGAACCATACCTCGAAACGGTTTTAACCGCTTCTTTCGTAGACACAAAAAGTAGCAATCGCATAACAGTACTAAAAAACGAAATTAACACGGACGATTTAAATCGCGAGGAGCGCGAACGTATCTTAGAATTATGCTGTAGCTACGCGGACTTATTTTACTTACCGGGGGACTATTTAAGCGCCACCGATGTCGTGACACACGAAATTAATACACCGCGTTGCACTAAACCAATTAATATACGACCGTATCGTTTACCTTGGGCTTACCAGGAAGAAATTGAAAAACAAATTAAAGAAATGAAACGGAACAATATAATTCGCGATTCCAAGTCACCGTTTAACTTCCTCCTCGTAGTAGTCAAAAAGAAAAATTTAGACGCGACAGGGAAACCAAAACTACGAGTTTGCGTAGATTTTCGTAAACTTAATGAACTAACTGAAAATGAAGCATATGGACTTCCGAACTTACTTGAGATTCTAGAATCCCTAGGATCCTCCAAATACTTCACTACTCTAGATTTGGCGAATGGATATCATCAGTTACATGTAAATCCAGCCGATACCCACAAGACCGCCTTTTCTACTAAGTCCGGTCGGCGGTCATTATGAATATTTACGTATGCCATTTGGACTAAGTTCAGCTCCGGCAACATTTACACGCGCTATGAAATCCGTTCTTATGGGTCTTGAGGAAATGTGCACCGCATATTTAGATGATAGAGTGGTACACGGATCCAGCTTAAATGACCATCAGAAAAAACTAGAACAGGTATTCGATAGGTTACGCATACATAAACTTAAATTACAACCCCAAAAGTGCTATTTCTTACTGAAAGAGGTTATATATTTGGGACATGTGATTAACGAAAACGGGGTATCGCCTGATCCTAGTAAATTAAAATGCATTCGGGAATACCCAAAACCGAAAAACGCAAAAGATATTAAATCATTTCTAGGACTTCTTAATTATTACAGACGTTTTGTCGACAACTTTGCAAAAACGGCGAAACCACTAACTTACTTACTTAAAAAAGACGTACCATTTAACTGGACCGATAACTGTGAACATAGCTTTGAGGAACTTAAAAAAGCTTTAATGAACCCGCCATTACTAGTCTATCCGGATTGGAAAAACGGGGAGTTTAACTTGATGACCGACGCGAGTCAATACGCAATAGGGGCCATTTTATCACAGGGAGCAGTCCCCAAAGACCAACCTATCGCATACGCAAGTAGGACGTTAAATAAAGCTGAATGTAACTATAGCGTGGTTCAAAAAGAGTTATTAGCCATTGTATGGGCCGTGAAATATTTTAGACCATATTTGTATGGACATAATTTCAATATTATTACCGATCATCGACCTCTAACATACCTGTTTGGTATAAAGGACGCGTCGTCGCAACTGATGCGCTGGCGTCTGCAACTCGCTGATTACGATTATACTATTACCTATAGGGCGGGACCCGAACATTCGAACGCCGACTGTTTATCGCGTATACGAGTAGTACAAACGGATCCAACTAAGGTCAACGCTGAGTTCGATGAATTCTGTGCCGCAGAAAGTAAACCGATATTCAATTCTAAAATTCTCGAAACTACGGGCGACATTAGCAAGGTTACGGAAAGCGAAAATATTATCGTCACGATTTCCGAAGACAAAATAATTACACAACCGTTAGTGCGCGAAATCATAAAAAACATTGACCTTAGTAAAATTCAATTTTCGGACGATAACCAGTTCTATACGCACGCCGATGGACCGAAATTAATAGTGTTATATGGTACCACCAAAACACATACAACATCGCTCAAGGCGGAAACTATTTATTCAGCGTTACAAAATATTCGGGAATATTGCATCACGAATCAAATTAACTCTTTCTCCACGGTCAAAATAAACGGACCTACTTCATTAACAAACTACTTGAGAATTCGAACAATGTTTCGGTACGTGTTTCGATCGACCGAAATCGTGATAAAAATATATACAGGTGAACGTTTTACCGACGAGGAAAAACAACAAATTATTTATGAGCACCACAATTCACCTCTGGGCGGACACTCCGGTATATCACGCACATTAAAACGATTAAAACTTAATCACGACTGGCGTAATATTAAAAAAAACTTTAAACGTTATATTAAAAACTGCGAACTATGTCAGAAAAATAAATCACATGTTAAGACAAAACAACCTATGCAGGCACGTAGTCAGAAAATATTCACTAGGTGGGCCAATGTTAGATAGGCCCCCTACCTAAATATATTACCTTGTACAGTTGTAGGGGTGTTCGACAGACGAGTTGACGACCATAATAATAATATAATTCTATATGAATCAATATAATGACAATACCCTTACTCAAAAGTATTTTAAAAATAGACATAAAAGTATACAACAGTCACTGTCTAGATAAGATAAGAATAACATGACATGCTAGTATACTATAATAATATGGTACCAGTGTTGGGCTTTAAATAGCAATTATTTCCTAATTAATCGTTGACGATATTATGATTTATAAAAAATAAATTATCACCGATTCTTAGTAGGAACAGAATTTAAATGTAATACAATATACATATTTTATTCCAGAAATGGACATGGATTGAATTTAGTTACGTAACTTATTTTAGATTCTAATTAAAACCCGATATATTTGGTTTTATTTGTGTAATATTTAGACAATATTAAAAACTTGAAATTTCATTAAAATTAAAAGCCCCCGTATAATAATGGGCCCCTCTGAATACTTTGGGTGGGCCGGCCTACGGCCGGACACATAATAGGGTGGGCCTGGAACACCCTGGCCCCCCCTTAGCTACGTGCCTGAACTTATGATGATTACCAGTACAGTAGTCAAACCTTTCGAACGGATTTGTCTTGATATTGTCGGGCCACTACCTATAACTCTAATGGGAAACATGTATATAACAGGACGAGTTATCGCGTTATATATACTCGCTATCGCACTCTCTTCAACTGACGCTCCAACCGTGGCACAAGCTTTTGTCGAATGTTTCGTATGTACCTACGGAATTCCAAAATCCATTTTAACCGATTGCGGAACCAATTTTTTATCCGACATTTTTAAAAGCATGTGTAAACTGTTAGACGTTAAAAAGATTCAGACGACTGCATGGCACCCACAAGGAAACGGTTTTTTAGAGCGTTCCCATAAAACATTGAAAGCGTACCTACGTAGTTTTGTGGACAAGGACAGTAATTGGGATAAACTTCTATGTTACGCAACTTTTTGTTATAACACGACAGTGCATACGTCTACAAACTTTACACCATACGAATTAGTATTTGGAAACAAACCTACAATTCCGTCAGCATTTCATAAGGAACCTGAACCACAATATAATTACGATAATTATGTTTTCGATCTTAAACGCATTATGCAGGAAACGCATAAAATAGCTAGGAAAAACCTTATTCAAAAAAAGGAAACCAACAAAGAATACTACGATAGAACTATGAACGCCATCGACATACACGTGGGCGATAGGGTGTTAATTAAAGAACAGAATAAAAAGAACGCGCTTAGTTTAAATTGGCTAGGGCCATTCGAAGTTCTGTTAGTACATGACAGTGAAAACATTACTATACAAAAAGGCCGTCGCGAATATCGTATCCATAAAAATAACGTTAAGCGTTATTACGACGATGACAATAATGAATAAATAAATCATAAATCTTTATATTTTCCTTGCCTCTATTTTCTATATTCTATTTCTATTTCTATTTCTATTTTATTGTTTTAGAGTGAAACAACAAATTTTCATTAAGGAACTTAGTACCGTAATCGGGTTCCAACAACGGTTCTTAACGCTTTATATCATGACGAAATTCCAAGTTGTTTAATATGTCATATCGACACAGCAAAACAAAACAAAAAAAAAAAAAGAAACATTCTACCCGCACCAATATAATTTATATTATACAATTAGTTTACAAGGGTTATGGTTTTTCTTTATTAATTAATAATATTAATTACGTTTTTTTTTCTTATTTTATTATTATTATAATATACTACGGTATTTAAGATTTTATTATCAAATTATTTTATGAGGGTTACGGGATTTTATTAATTATAATACTATTTTATTATCATTCTATTTATTTTACACTCGTAATCATATTACTATTATTAGTAGTTTCCTGAACAGTAGAACGGGTATATTGAATACTATTAAGTTAAACGTTTATTATAAAACTATATTTAACTAATAAGCTGAAACGATTTTCAGACTTATGCTTCTGATAATACCATTCACGTCGGGAACTTTTCGATACACCGACGAACAACTAACACGACACTCTGGCCTATACTACGAGAACCGGGGACCTTTGAAACTTATTACGTCTCAATGGGACCTAACTGCATATATTAATCTTGCTAAGTATAAGGAACGGTTTGTTTATATTGACGATATTATGAACCAAACTGAAACACTATGTATAACCATCGCACACAATGTCGATAACAATTGTAAAAACTTAGTGTACACAGCTAATACTATAGTAAGGGAACTACGTAAAAGAAGGGAACTAGTGATAGAATCCATAGAACATAAACTTTCCAAAAGAAGTACAACGTTAGGAACAATAGCAAAGTCAGCCAGATTAATATACGGAATATGTAATCTGGAATGTATAAAAAGATTTACTTTTAATATAGGACAAACACACGACGCGACACAAACAAAATTCGTTAAAGAACAAATAAAAATAGTTAAATTACAAACCAAGTTTGACGAATACGAAAACTATAATACAACTTTTGTATATAACGAATCTATTAATATATCTAGGGAACAACAAACAAAAAATTACTTGTTAAAACACTTCGTAATTGTAAATTTGTTAATAACAAAACATATGTTAGAAACCAATACATTACTCGAAATAATACAACAAGCAAAAATAGGAATAATTCATACCAGTTTAATATCTCCACGCGAACTTTTAGAAAACATTAAAGACATTAAAGTGTCATTACCTGGGGGCACCGATTTACCTACTGATTTAGACATACAAAATATTTACGAATTAGTAAAGCTCTTAGACATTACTATATACTATGCAAATGACAACTTAGTGTTTATACTTACTTTACCTCTAATCTATCAAAATGATTTTATTTTGTATAATTTAATACCTGTGCCAGTGTGCACCGAAAACGATTGTTATTATATAAAACCTAGTAATAAGTATCTAGCTATAAGTAAGACGAAAGAACACTATGCTCTTTATGACGAATTTTATTACACACATTGTAAACACGCTAGAGACTTCCTTTTGTGTCCTGAAGGTAATCCATTACATCCACGTACTAGTAGACCAGCGTGCGAAGTACAATTACTCCAAGATCCTATAAAAGTTCCAACAAGCTGCGAAATCATGCACGTACAAATGGGTACATCCATCTTTCACAAAAAATGATTCAAAAACGAGTGGATCTACGTCACCAACTATGACATAGTATTCATTACATGCGACGAAGATAAAGAATCCACCAGCCATACACTAAGAGGTGTAGGTATCTTAAGTTTAAACGAAACTTGTAAAGCGTACGCCGCTAGAGACGTACTCATACCAGGGAAAGTCGATTACAAATCTGAATATATGGATTTCAACCAGAAATCAGTTTTAGAACACATAAAGGATATGCCGTTCACCGACAACAACAACTTAATAGAAGATTACCATGTTAAAACAAATAACATGGAAGACCTACATAAAGTGTCAGGGTCAAACAAACAATTAGAAAAACAACGGAAAGTCGACAACAAAATTGACGAGCTAAAGGACACGCAAGAACGCAACGATTATATATTATATGTAATAACAAGTAGTATTTTTATGACAGTAATCATATTAATAATAAATATGGTTAAAGCAAAAACAGTAACAAATCACACGGAAGTAGCACAGTCACAGGAAGAAACAGAAGAACTAAACGCAAACCAAATGATGTCGTCAAGAGGAATCGACATGGTCGAGTTTCCACTCGCACCAAGAAACAGCCCTACCGGCTACCCAACACTTCGGACATTCTTGAATTAGCGGAAGTCAGGGACTTCCATCTTCGAGGGGAGGAATGTAGTAAACCGACGGTATTACTAATATTCTAAGTACATTCCCACGATAGGACAACAACAACAAGAAGGTTAACTACATCAACCATAGGACAACAACAACAAGAAGGTTAACTACATCAACGATTCCAGGAACCACGTACAATGTACGTACCTAGAGTTGACAGCGCGATTAAAAAACATTTTGCATTTCCACGAAAATACGAAAACAACCTATGAAAATAATCCGTGAGTGACAGCGCAATTTGAGGATTAAGTAAACGGATTATAAATATCTGCAAAACTTAAATAACTTGGCACCAATAAGTGCCAATCATTCGCTCGGGTTGTTTTTGCAATAACAACGTCCAGCCCGGTTCCTTTCAAATATCCACCTCCTGGACTCTACCGTGTACGTTTGTATCCGTATAGATTTTATATAAATATAAGATAGAATCTATAGTAAGATTAGATTTAGTACAGAGTCTGCACTACGCACACGCTGAGTCTCGGGCAGATGCTTTTCGCTCTGTCCTCAAATTTATATATGAAATTAATTACTTTTTAAATAAATTACTTATAACTAACTTGTGCAACTTGTCTCTCTACAACCTTCTCTCCTACATTAAACATCAACGTCGACGAACTCAAAAATATAAGCGAGCAGTGAGGGATCACTACATTAAGTACGTACTTAATAATGACTACTATAATGAGTAATATAGTATGGTTAGGTTAGGTTACTATGCCATCTATGGACTAGGGTATCTAAATATTAGTACAGAATATTATCTTAATTCTTAATCTTTAATTATTAATGGTTGCATCAATACAGCCAAATAATAGTTTTTTATTAAATTCAGTATTAAAATTTTTTAGGAAATATGTAAGTTTTAACAAATTATTATAATTATACACTATTGTCTTATTGTCTATTATTATACAATTATTAAATTATATCAGTATCTACCTATTAAGTTTATTTTATGAGTTTTTAGTGAGAATTTAAATAATAATAATTAATTAAAATGTTACTTAAAACAATTCAAAAAGATATGAATGTATTCATATTAGATTTTAAACTTATAATTTTAACAGTTAATTTTTTGAAATTGATTTCTTATTAACGAATAGCAGATGCATATGACATATGTTATACTAAATAGTCTAAATTAGCTTTTGACAAATTTGTTTTACCATCTAGAAGTTATCGATCATATATATCCAATTCCTAGAAATTCCAATATCAGAGTAATTTTGGCAACTTGTACAACATTTTATATTAGTTACTATTGGATAAAATTGTGTAGGGGCACACAAAATAATTGTTTTCTTTATAAATGTATTAAAATAAAACCGTAAACATAAATAACAATACAATTTAATCATTTAATGACATAATTTAAATTTTTCATTGTTTCTAACCAGCATGATTGCTTCTAAAAGTTCTGGATCTAATGATGTTCTCAAATCAGAAACAACAAATTTCAATCCAGAAAAGCTCCTTTCTACACTGACCTGAAAATGTAATTGTACAACTTGTAGAAGTTCAAATATAATCACAAAATAAATATTATCATAAGGTAAAACATAAATAATCATGTAAACCTGAGTCGCTGGAACTGCTAAGACTACACTTGCTAATTGATAAAGTTCTGGATCTGTTAATTGTCGTGTTTTCCAATATTGCAAAATATCGGCAGTATAAGAAATGCGCTCAACATTTTTAAAACCATTCAATATATTTAATATACTTTCAGAACTCTCAGAAGTTACTGTTAAGGATGAGGCAGATGAATTTGATGTAAGAGAAGCTTGTGATGATAAAAAATCTTCAAATGGATCTTGAGTAGAGTCTTGGCTACTTTCAATAGTACTCTCAATGGTTGATTTATCATTAGCTGAAAATAAAGTTTAATACAGAATTAACTCAACTACTTTACTTAACAAATAACTGTATTATATAAAATTTTACAGATTATTCTAGAAATCAGCATATTTTTTTTTAAGTAAAAATTTATTTATTCTTATTTAAATGTCCAATAAAATAAAATATCAACATGATATATTCAGAATTTCCATTATTTTATATTTAGTTTATATGAGAATAATATTCATATCACCTGCAGTGATGTATTTAAAACAAAATTGTTGATAATTTATCCAGGAAGTAATTTAATGTATTAGTCCGTTAGAATTCTTAAATATTTAATACATTTAACAACTAAACAATTTTAACATTTTTATTGAGTAAATAATTAATAATAATCATTCATTTTTTACCGGTAATTTCTGGAAACTTGTCAATAGGAGAGTCTCTTTTCTTTAAGAGAAGTAATGTCTCCCATGTTTCAACAAGACGAGTTATAGCTATTTGTTGTTGTTCAGGAGTTAATAAACACTGGTATCGAGGATCAACAAAAATTGCTAAAACAGTATATGAATCTATTGTTATTATGTATGTTTAATTATTAATTATTAATTTGATGTATTAGGTACCTGCTAAAAATGTGCTTTTTGATAAATAATTTTCCTGAATTCTTTTATCCATCAAAGATTTTATTTTTTTGGCTAATATGGAGCCATTTGCGTTCAACCCATGAGTGGATTTTAACCAGATGGCATAAAAATCACCAATTGTTAAGTTTTGTTTTTGCAATGCAAGTGTTGCAGTTTTCACTGGATGTAAAGCATTTACCTGAATAACATTTTTAAAAATTAACAAGTGCAAGTAATTACAGAATACATTTATAAACCAAAATATATATATTATAAACAGATTAATTTGGCACCCAAAATAAATATATTTATGATTAAAAGAAGATAATTAATATTTTAGAAATTAATATAATTAAATAATTAACTAAAAACACTTTGTATAGACTCCCATTCACAGTTTTTTAGATGTAGGTCTGGGTTAGTCTCCTCATGTGACAAACAGAATTCTTTGAGTTCTAATAACCTATAGAGCATGTTATACATTGAGTTCCATCTGGTCTCAATATCGATAATTGCATATTTAAAATTTTTCCTTTTTAGCCAACATGCATATTTGGGAGTTCTTAGTTTCTTTACAATCTATAAAATAAAATGTTTATGTACTAAATAACTAAGAAAATGGAGGATAAGAAATAGATATTTTAAAATTACCTCTCTAGCTGTGGGAATGCAATTAGATATGGCTGCTTATTTTATACCACCAAATACACACAATTGTAATGAGTGTACAGAGCATCTAATACAGGATGTTATAGATTTAGGTTCCATAGCAGCAACAATAATTTCTTGTAAGTTATCTACATATAAATCAAATTACAATATATTATTATTTGAATTACGAACAGAAAAAAACAAATAAAAAATACTATTATGTTTTAAAAACCAACCATGATCATCAACTTCTTCATTGAAAAGTTGATTTACTATATCATTTGTTGATATTAATGTTCCGTCTTCAATGGCATATTCATCATCACTCTCATTGTCTTCTGAATCCACAAAATTAATCAAATCCTCTTCAATATGTGGTGCTTCAGCTTCACATTCATCATTCATATTTACAATTTTACTTAACTTAACCATGTTTGAAGCGTTATCACATGTAATTGTAAAAATTTGTTCTTTTCTCATGTTTTAGGTATCATGGTATATACGTTATCGTATACCTTGGAATTATAAACTACTGTCCGTTATACTTTAAAGGAGCAAAGGTGGGCATTAACTTAGTTAATTATTATTGTTTTTATCTTACTAACTTATTCAGTTAAAATTGTTATTGGTGTAGAATTGCAAAGTGTTACACAAATTACTAGTGCACTGTGACTTAAAAATATTGTAAAATGAAAAAAAAATTAACTTTTTTAGTTAAGTTAATTGAACTTTCTATCTTAACACGGTGCGGTCCGCTGATCCTCGCCTTTTCGTCCCGAGGTAATCCCTGCACGTCGGCCGGATCGCTTGTCCGCGGTCACCACCGATTCCACGGCACCACCAGTCTCGCTTCACTCGCTCCGCGTCTATTGGTCTCCGCCGCGCCGTCTGTCACCAGAGTCGTCACCGTCAAGCGTCAACGCGCACGTCATCGCGCACTATCCGCCGATCATCGCTCCCGCGTAACTCCAGCCGGGCGCTCGACGAGCCGCCAGAGAGTGTCGCGCGTTGACAACGACCGAGCACGCTACGCCCGCGAACCCGTCGCACCATGAGCGAGCGTGGGTGACATACTGCCGGCCACCGTCCGTGCTCTTTCTCGTATCCTCCACTCCTTTGAATCGCTGTCATCCTGTCCGTCGTCTTTGGCCCAATGGGCAGTACTAGTGTGAGCTATAGACGGTTTGTCGTCGGCAGCAACACAGTGCGCGGAAAATGCGCTTGACGCTTTTCCACCCCGTGGAAAATCTGTTTCGACGTGGTGGAACGCCTTTTCCGGGTGCTACTGTCGGGTTCCAGTCAACCATTCAGCTCACCACTATTCAGCGCTGCCATTTTCTTGTCCGGCTCGATTTCACCCGATACGGCGTCATTCACTAAGTGAATTCACTTCAAAAATGTTGCTTTATTATTATTTTGTAGTAAATTCTTTGCCCCCCTCCCTTGCATGTGAATTTAAAATATTCCTTTTTTCAAAATTATTTTGCCCCTTTTCGTATTATTTTGGTTCGATTAATAAAATAAAATATGTAAACACAAAAAAATTATTGTTTCTTATTATTTTCATATTGTCCAGTGTATAAATCAATGGTTACAGATTTAACGACTAAAAATCGTTAAAACATATACGAGTATTTTCAACAAAAGACTCGTTGGTCGTTTATAATATAGTGTTTAATGAAAATTGACTATTATAGACCTGCAGTCTAAACGCTACTCCAATATTATATGTATATTAATTATATTATATTCCAATAAATATTTAAACACTAAATGCGACGGAAACTGTTACATAGTTAATAAATCAAAAAATAACGCATAACACTAGTTGGCGAATGCGGCAAGAATACTGAATAGGTATAATATAAACGGTAGATTGTACAAGGATGGTAAATAATAATATGAGGTATTGTAGAGAACGTGCCAACGTCAATATAATCGAACTATCGAATAGTTTATACAAAATAATATCTAAAACAAATTCAAAATTGTATTTTAGTATTTTAATGTGGCCATGTATATGTATCGGTACACCATAAAATATTTTCTTTATAATAATTATTATTGACTTGAGTTATAATATCCTAATTTGAACAAATCTCGTAACATGAATCTACTGTACTCGCAGAAATCACTTTTTGCTCGTATGTGAGTTTTGATAACATTTGTACAATAATATTACAATTATTATAGGCATAACCGCACAACAGGTGGTACGAGTGCCGTACGACCTTTACTGAGTGGAAAATGTGATCAATTTGCGTAGCACATAAATGTTTATAATATGCTATTATATATATTTAATTCTATTTTATTTGATATTAATATATTACTAAATTCAACGATTAAAATAATTATTTTTATCTGATTTTTTCACTAGAATACATTTTTGTACGCTAATTGTATTATAAGGGTGTTATAAAAATGAGATTTTTGTTTTCAAACAGCATTGATCACAATTACAGTAAGATTTACTCAAAAAACCATAGGCCGCATAAACATATTGGAATTTAAAAAATGTAAAAATGTCCTGAATTTATTTTACAATGATGTGGTGTATTATTTTTTCTTCATTTTTTGTTTTTGTGTCTGTGTACACGATTAGCAGTTGAAATAATTCTTATATTTTCAACTTCAGTATCTTGTTCGATGGAAAAGTGAATATAATACTTTTAGGAGGTCAAAATTTAAAATTACCAATTATAGGCTCCTAGTATATTGTTTCAAAGGCAGATGAAAAAAATTAAAAATCCAGTCACAATTTTTTTTCAGAAGTATTTAAAGTTCAAATATTGACAAACCACGTATAAATTACGAAAGTTTGCAAATTATTTTGAGTTAGAAATTCATGAAAAATGTTATTTCTAAATCTAAGATTTGAACATTTAATACAAGATTCAGTGGTTCTCAAACGGTATCGTTCGTTTAGCCCTTTTGCTACTATTAAAATTCTACAGAGCCCCAAAAATTAGAATAGCTCATAAGTACATAAACGATAAAAGCAATATAACTTTCAAACAACTCTTATAGTTTTTGACTACAAAGCAAAACATTTGGATTATTCTTAATTAAAAAGATGGGCAAGTGAGTGTCGTTCTGCTGTACAGTGGGTCACTGTAATGGATGGTGTAAAATTTGAATTCAATGATATAATATCATTGCATAAGAAAAACGATTCTGAGCGAAAACGGTCAGTCAGCCTATGGTATTACCAAGTATATTTGATGATATTATTGTGAATAAAGTAATTTATATATTTACCTACTTACGTGGAACTTTGTTTTAAATTTTAAATCCTGAACTATACCTAAAAGTTGAACATTTTATAAATTTTTAACTACAAAATAATTATTAAATTTGGTCAAAATTTGAACTTTAAATGCTTATAAAAAAAATTGTGCCTATGTATTTTTCATATTTTTATATCATATATATATATATATATATTATATCATTGAATTCAAATAATTTAAGTACCATTTCACCTTCGTGTTATTGCAAAATGCAAATCCGATTTTAGTTTGACTTGTGTCATTATTGCTGCTTGGAAAAAAAATATTTTTCGGATTTACGCCACATAAAATTAAATACAATTTGTAATAGTTATATTATTTATAACATTCAAATGTATAGTTTGTACATAACACCCTTTCGGCCCCCTTGCATAATGCAATGCACATCAAATTTATGTAAGATTTAAGATTTAAGATCAATAACTCTAAAACACAAAATCATAGGTATGTAAATATTTGTTATTATTGCATGTTTTAACTACTTGATACATTTTAGGTATCTAGTTTACCTGACAAAAAAATATTAGGTAGTACTTTTGAGATTATATTTTATATTTATTAGTACAACATAATATGTTATGATATTTAACAACAAAGCGCTTTGATCTTGAAGTATTTTTTTTTATTCATCGGATTTTAGTACGATTAGGTGAGGATAGGATTTTGTATAAATTGATTATATTAATCTACCGTAGGTAGAATTAAGTAAAAATTACAAACTTGGTATAACTTTGATACTTTAGAGTTAAATCATACATTTACGTGCAAACAGCACGGAGTCCGCGATCTACCGCAGATATATTGACTACTTGATAATGTACTGCTGCGAATCAGAATTTTTATTCGGGGCAACGGAATAGTTAAGATAAATCTTGAACACCATACGCCAAATATTAAATGGTATGGTATGATTTACCTAATTCTAAAGTATCAAACTTATACCAAGTTTGTCGTATTCCACCTAGGGTGGATTAATATAATCAATTTATACAAAATCCTAACCTAACCTAACCGTACTAATATCAGATGAATAAAAAAAACCAAATTTAACCATTTTTAAATTAGCTTGTCTTCTTCCCAGAGATCTAATCTACACAGGTTTAATCTATTTATATATAAAAATGGAGCGTGAAAAATTGTCGTTACCTCATCAATTGAGAACGGCTGGTCAGATTAGGCTCAAATTTTTTTTAAGATGTTCGTAATTACCAGAAAGAAGGTTTTCACGAAAGAAAATTTTAAAAAAATCTATCAGAAAAGTAGGAAATATGGATATAAAAAATACAAAAATGTATTATAATATATTGGTTGCTATTGGTTAATCGGGCATGATTTTTTAAATGTTATTTATTTTCAGCCAGCGACTATTTCTTACTAAAAAAGTATAGGTATACAATAACCACATTTTTTTAAATTCAAATTCAAATTCAAAATTCAAACAATATATCGTTATAAATTGTAGCCTATGTGTTATTCTGATGTATAAGCTATTATTATAATGTTTCATTAAAATCCATTCGATAGTTTTTACGTGAAAGAGTAACAAACATACTTACAAACGTTCGCGTTTATAATATTAGTAGGATTATTATATTATTATTATTCAATATTTATTTATTTATACTATTGAATTATTGTTATTATTATTATTAATATAATGCTGAAAAATATTCCTGGCATTATTTTGAGAGTAAAAATAAGATAAATATATAAGATCTGATAAGTAGTTCCAGAGTTTAGTCTGTATAGTTATAGTCTGTGTATTTATATAGTTAGTTTGAAGATTAGACCTCACCTAACCTCTGGGAAGAAGATATGTTAATATTTATAAAGGGATAAATTTGTTTTTTTATTTCATTCATTGGATTTTAGTACGGTAAGAATGGGATAGGATTTTGTATAAATTGATTATATTAAGTAAAAACGACAAACTTGGTATAACTTTGATACTTCAGAGTTAAATCATACGTACTAACAGCATACATACATACATACCTGATAATATACTGCTTCGATAAATTTTGAATACTATACACCGAATATTAAATAACGAATTGAACAAAGTTTGAGTCATATAGGGTTAATACATTTAACGGGCAACGAAGTGCACGGGATAAGCTAGGTATAGACTACTATATAAAGAGGAGTTGTTAGTTACCATTGTTGAGGGTAATCTCTGGAACTACTGAACCGATTTTGAAAATTCTTTCACCAATAGAAAGCCACATTCTTTGTGAGTATTATAGACTAATTTAAAAAGGGAATTGATCACCCCTGGTAGGTTCTCAAACAGAAATTTTGAGATTTACGATAGAAATTAATTGTTTATTAATGGTTGCTATGGGTTATAGGAGTTGAGAATAATACTGATTTATTATTATTATTTATTATTACCTAACAGTATAATAATTGACAACTTCTTTGTTTATTAAGTTAGAGAATCGATCAAATGCCATAAACCTTCTCCGCAATGAGCTCTTCAATTAAAAAAAAAATTCATAACGATCGGTTCAGTAGTTTCCGGGAACATAGGCCTCAAAGGTTTTCATTTTCACATTTATATATAAGATAATATAATTCTCACTACACTTGACGAATAGTAATAACAATAATAACAGTAAAAGAGATTTATTTTTTCTCGTATATACCTACCTATAATCCATGTATGTATAATGTATATAAGCTATGATTTTAGTCTAATGTAATCTCATAAAATATTTTAATGTATGTATGATTGATTAAAAATATAAGAATGTATGTATGTTCCCACATATGCGCATTGTAGCATGAGCCTGTATGGACAATGACTAATAATATGAAAATTTTTAATCGTAAATTTGATGAAGATGTTGGTATAATAGGTACTACAGATGTGACGTTAATTATTGTATATATTTCTAAATTTAGGTAATAAACCGCATAAAGTATCTGCTGAAATGAGAGATAATGTTAATAGTTCTTAATTTTCCGATATTATAACTTATACAATAATATATGTCGGTGGTGTTATATGCCTGTGTGTATGCACACGGTAAAATAAAAATATTATACAAGTGATATGACTGTTGTACGTATGTGCTGATAAAATATATGTATCAGTCACTTGAGTGATATGTAAGTTGTTGATGTGCAAACACACATGCGTTTTCTCATATGTAAGCGTGAAAAAATATGTTTTGCTCGGGTTTTGTTGGTGGTGACTGTGACTGGTAACTTGTTTTATACGTGGGTGGGTTGGTACCTTATGAAGAGATGACTAAAAGTAGGTATTTAAATATGTTAGTTTTATACTTTGTGTTTACCCGAGAGACTTTACAGGGTGATTCGTTTAAAACTGAACACTCATTACTTCAAAAAGTGTAATTGTTTTTGAAAATATTTTTTTACATTGTTTCAAGTCGTTTACAAAACCACTCTTTGTTATTAAAAAATTATATTTTTAAATATTTTTTATCCTTCTAATTTTTTAATTTTTAATTTTTTTAATGACAACATAGAGTTTTAATTTCATATTCCAAAGCAGAATATTTTTCTAAGTATTTCGATACATAAAAATGTAGATTTGGGTACACGAAGTTAAAAATTCTATGAAAAATAATTGATATCAAAGGTATCCGTCCTACAGACGAAGGGCATACAGGAATTACACAGTTAAGTTCTCCGACTAACATAATTCAATTAAGTACGTAGTTTTTTGGGATTGGCAAATTATTTTCTACGGTTCCTACGTCCCAAATTTTAGTAAAATCACTTATTCCCTTAAACTAAATTAACACTTGACAAAATGTAATTTCTAAACAAAAAATAAGCAGGTAAGTGGGTGTCACTCTGCTGTACAGTAGGTTACAAGTGGGTCACTGTAATGGATGGAGTTAAATTTGGATTCAATGATATAAAATCATTATATACGAAAAACGATTTTGAGCGAAAACGGTCTGTCAGCCTATAATATTACTAATGTACCTATGCATAGTAAATTTATGTTTAACATTTCTTATGTGACACATACATTGACTATATATGCATTCGGGCATAAGTATAGTTGATGATATTATTTTGATTATAAAGTAATTTACATACTAGGTTAAATTCATTTTTGCCAAAAAAAATACATTTGAAAATATTATAATTTAAAAGTTTCATATGCCCATGAATAATATTTTTAAATCACAACAAAATAACTAAAATTGTTATTTTTTATAATATTAAAAGTAGTAGCTGCATAATATTATATTTAATTCACCATAGCCCCACCTGAGATTTGTTTTATACGTGGGTGGGTTGGTACCTTATGATGAGATGACTAAAAGTAGGTATTTCAATATGTTAGTTTTTTACTTTGTGTTTACCCGAGAGACTTTACAGGGTGATTCGTTTAAAACTGAACACTCATTACTTCAAAAAGTGTAATTGTTTTTGAAAATATTTTTTTACATTGTTTCAAGTCGTTTACAAAACCACTCTTTGTTATTAAAAAATTATATTTTTAAATATTTTTTATCCTTCTAATTTTTTAATTTTTAATTTTTTTAATGACAACATAGAGTTTTAATTTCATATTCCAAAGCAGAATATTTTTCTAAGTATTTCGATACATAAAAATCGAATTTAGTGCGAGTAGTTTATGCGTTATAAGTATTTAAAATTTTTGATGAGCGGTGTGGAGTGGTATGGGGTTACCCCGTGAAATTAATGTCCACTACACCGCTCATCTAAACTTTAAATATTTATATATCATATAAACTAATAGCCCTAAAGTCGATTTCCCATGAATAATTAATAATAATAAATAAATATTAATGTTAATTGACAACTATTGTTAATATTATATATTATATTTTGAACGTTTTTGAATAAATTGTTTTATTATATTATACTATTTGGTTAACATTTTAAATCAATATTGATGCATTTTGTATGTGTGAAATAATGAAAACTGATTGTTTACATTTTCCAGGCAACTGAAAAGTTTGTAGTGAAAATGTCTATTGACGATTTAAAAAAAGAATGAAAAAATTATGTATGCTTCCATCTGACATAAAATCCACCTCTATACTTACAACCACTCCACATTAATTTATTAAAGTCATTATAGAACGGTGAAGAATATTGTTAAGAGAGGAAAAATATACGATTATAATATTTACACGAAATATACATAATAACACTATATAATATCACTAACGGTTTCATCTTAGTTACCAAAAAGTTATTTTATGTTTATACAACATTTTGTTACGGCTTTTTGGCCAGAAAACTAATATTACGATAAAATTGATACAACAATGTTACTGAAACATTAGTGCTATAATTTACCAACTTTGCCTGTTCGAGCGCGGACGCATTTTCAAACTTACTGCCGACTGTCGATCCTCTGACAGTATAGAATGTTCTCGCGGCGGCTTACCCCGCTCTGTAGTGTCCAGCGCTAATTTGCATGCTTTGGCTGCTCGCTGACAGCCGTGCCGCCGTCGTTTACGAGTGTGTGTTTTCCGGGCGGTCGAAATTGACGCACGTCGCGTCCGTTCGCCGCCGCATGCCTTGTGGACCACCTGTGCAGCCGATGCGTTTGGATTAAGTCGTCGTGTACGTTACTGTTGCGTGCGTTACTAATTCGTCGTTCCGCGGGTCGCGTCGTCCGCGGGTCGCGTCGCGTTTATTAAAAACGCTGAGATACGTGCACCTAAGATAGTAAAAATATCATAATCATTTGAACATTTCGTTAGATTTTTAAATATTTCCAAAAATAGAAGCCGTCTCTTTTTCACACGGATTATTCATACGTTTGAAAGAAAGACGTCCTCTGAAGGTAGGATAAACAAACGGTCGTATATATATAAGACATTCGGTCCGTCACTGATACATGACAGAGCAGCGACCGCCTCTTCTATATTTAGCGATCCCCGGACTCAAGACGTTCGCCGGAACGGTAGATGCTGCTATTATATCCTACAGTTCATAGCCGTCGCGCCCGTTTATGATTTCACAGTTCTACATACAGTATCTGCTGAAATGAGAGATATTGTTAATAGTTCCTAATTTTCCGATATTATAACTTATACAATAATATATGCCTGTGTGTATGCACACGGTAAAATAAAAATATTATACAAGTGATATGACTGTTGTACGTATGTGCTGATAAAATATACGCATCGGTCACTTGAGTGATATGTAAGTTGTTGATGTGCAAGCACACATTCGTTTTCTCATATGTAAGCGTGAAAAAATATGTTTGCTCGAGTCGGGAGGGTTTTGTTGGTGGTGACTGTGTAATGGTGTGTGTTTTTCCCGTGTATATGCATGAATTAATATATATATATATGTCGGTCAGGTTATTGATAATATGTAAATTGTATGCGCGTTCGTGTATGCGTTTTCCCATGCAAAGGTATGAAAAATACAGAACACGAGATCAGAGGATCGAGGGATCAAGGATAAGTGATAGTTAATGATTAATGATAAGTGATCAAGAGGGGTATAATATGTATAATAATAATATGGTAGGTGTGATACATAAAGTAAAAAATAAATATTACACAAGTGATATGGCTTTTACATTTATGTTTCTCTCACGCGTTCTTAAAATATATCAATTGTTGATCAACAATAGTTAAGGTTTTATGAGCACACAAACATGTCGATGTATGACTAGTCCTGATGAATGTTGTTTTTCTCAGATGTATTACATAACAATTGATCAAGACGTTGTTTGATATATAATGTATCCGTTGGTTCGAATGTATATAAATGGAGATATGAAAATTAATATATCGTTGGATATATAATATGGATGAGGGGCATCATGTAAGTTTTTATATATTATTACCTAGAAGATGTTGAAGTACCGAGAATTTGTATGTTACTCAGAGAATGATAAAATTTTATAATCCATTTAATGGATAAGTAAGAACCTCGTAAATATTTATTGTAAACCTTAATATTATTTTAATAATTGATAATACTTTTTATACATCGTGTCTTTTTGTTTCATATAAATTATTTAATTTCCTATAAATATTAGAATATCTGCGTCTCACATTGCGTAGGTGCTGGTGCGGGGTGTTTGGCGAATGTTGATTGAGACGGCTGTGGTGTAACCTTATGTAGCATTATTACCAATAAATAAAAAAACTTTGTATATCGTGGTCGGGGGAACGAGCAGTTAAATATAATATATCCAATCGTAAGATCCTATAGATATGAATACCATAAGTTAGGGGCAGATATGTAGATATCAGAATCTTAAATAATATATTTAAATTACTAGGATTCCATTTCAGTTATAATTATGATTTATTGTCCACTAAACACTGACAATTAATATACCTAAGCTATGTTCTATTATACCATTTGCCTGTATCGTAGTCATACATAGTCGTAGTGTGTATTGAGATCTGAGGTGTATAGTGAACTGCTTTACTAATCCATGGTGTGTGTTGGTCATAGGCCTTACAATTATGTGTGTGTTTTAATATTAATGTATCGGTCAGCAATTAATCGTACATAAGGTAGAGTTCGTATCATATACATAAGTGTTATGTAACATATAAATATGTAAATATGTTATATTATTATATTTATAATTGTTACAACTTGTTTTTAAATATCACGGTTGTTTTTATTTTACACAAAAATTATAATATTAAAATGAAAAGTAAGTATACGTATATTTGTGTTTAATTCAAATATATGAGATTAATTGTTGTATTATTACTTTTTTGTTTAAAAAAAAATCAAGACATTTATAATATATACAAGAAGATGTGATAAGAAGTTACAGAGTTTAGTCTGTATAGTTATAGTCTGTATATTTATATAGTTAGATATATATATAAATTAATGTTTGAGGGTAGATTGGACCTCTGGGAAGAAGATAAGTTAATTTACAAAGGGTTAAATTTGTTTTTTTTTATTCATCGGATTTCGGTACGGTTAGGTTAGAATAGGATTTTGTATAAATTGATTATATTAATCCACTGTAGGTGGAATTAAGTAAAAAAGACAAACTTGGTATAACTTTAATACTTTAGAAATAGGTACCTAAATCATACCATACCATTTAATATTTGGCGTATGGTTTTCAAGATTTATCTTAACTATTCCGTTGCCCCGAATAAAAATTCTGATTCGCAGCAGCACATTAACAAGTAGGCAATATACCTGCGGTAGATCGCGGACTCCGTGCTGTTTGTACGTACATGTATGATTTAACTCTAAAGTATCAAAGTTATACCAAGTTTGTCGTTTTTACTTAATTCTACCTACGGTAGATTAATATAATCAATTTATACAAAATTCTATCTTAACCTAATCGTACTAAAATCGGATGAATAAAAAAAAATACTTCAAGATCAAAGCATTACCTATATATAGTGTATAACTATAATCATACACTTACGCACAAACAGCACGGGGTCCGCGATCTACCGCAGGTAGATTGCCTACCTCATAATGTACTGCTGTGAACCAGAATTTTTATTCCGGGCAACGGAAAAGTTAAGATAAATTTTGAACACCATACACCGAATATTAAATAATGAATTAAACAAAGTTTGAGTCATATAGAGTTGATACATTTAACGGGCAACGAAGGGCTCGGGATCAGCTAGTATATATATAACAATAAGTAAAAAAAAAAATAAGTACTAAAAACTATTATCGACCCATCACTTAGTTCTATAGTTACCTACATGAATATACGATACATGATATTATGAAAACCCACATTAAATCATATATACATATTCGATATTACAAACACCTAAACATATTATATAGTTAACATAACTATATAGTATACCTATATACATATAAACATTCATATATATATATAGGTACACATCAATAAGTCATCTACATATAGGCATCCACATATATTACTTACATAGTAAGCACACACTTGTATACTTGTATACCTATATCCTTACATTTTTGATATTCTTATATATTTAAACAGTATTCATGCATGCATACATACTTACATACTTACAGACTTACATACATACATACATACATATAGTCCATATAGACTCGAACGATTATTTCAAATAATAATTTACATAAAATATTTTCGGTATATAATTTATTCAATACCTGGATTCTTAAACATATATTAATTATTATATATTTACAGTAGATAGGTACATGAAATGTATCACAACGTCGCCGTGCATACTGATACAACGATATCCATACAACAATTAAATGTAATATAGTACTTCATCATATATTATAATTTACTCATTTTTTCTTTAAATACGTAGGTAGAATTTATGCTGAAACCTAAAAATATACTCAACAATGTGAACATACGTTAAAATGTACTGATTTTGATAAAAAAAAACATAGCTGTCTGTGTGTAAATACAGAAATCTTCCTAAAATAAGTAAAAATATCAAAATTTCAATAATGCATATTATGGAAAAATTACAATATTTTAGTAAAAAATGGGGGGAAATATCATAATTTCATTAAAACTATGTAATATTATAAAAAAAATATCATACCCATGTCTTATTACCATCAAAGGCATATATACAGTTTAGTTATTAAATGTATCTAAATGCATGACCATCACTATAACGAGTCATTATCACAAGTCTCAACATCCGAAACACACGTACATACATTTGCATACATATAGACTCGATTGATTATTTCAAATAATAATTTATATAAAATACTTTCGATATATACCTATTTTATTTAATACCTGAATTCTTAAACATATATTAATTATTATATATTTACACTAGATACATGAAATATATCACAACGTCGCTGTGCATACTAATACAACAATTAAATGCAATATAATACCTACAAAATCATATTTAAATTCCATGGTTTCGATGATAAAAAACATAATATTATATAGTTATCTTCATCACATATTAGCAAAAACAAAATAAAATGTACCTACGTCAAGCTGTGATAATCTTTCACTTAATGATATTATATAGAAAACCATATATATTTCAATTATTTTTAACGCATATCTTACACAGATGGCCTAGCATTTATTTTATACAAAATAATAGGAATTTATTATTTATACAGTTATACCTATACTACATGGATGCTTATCACTGATACTTTTTATGTATTATTCTAGATGCATACTTTATAAAATAATCATGAAATCGCTTGTATATTACCATCACAAGCTTGGAAATATATATATATTTTTTTTTTAGTGAAAATTGATAAAAATATCTTAATTTCTCCCAAATCATTATATTAGGTACATTAATGTCGATAAAATCTTATACAAATATAATTTCTATGTCAAGGACATGTCTAAAATATCGAAAATCTTAATAATTACATATAACTATAGTCTGCAAATCATTCCATCAATTATATCATTTCTATGTTACATTGATGGGAAATCATAAAAATATAGTGGTTTTGACCGACGTGTTATAGATTTGTGTATTTCGAGATAGGTATAGTGATGAAAATCAGTGAATATTGTAATGAGAGTATACGTATATTATATTATATAGCTGACGACTGAAGCTCTATGAATACAGTTTTTATGATGTTTAATTAAAAATAATAATAACTTTTAGCGAAAGTATCTATGAAAATACCGGTTTTTAAAGGTAATGTATTATATACACCTATTTTTACAGTGAGATTATGATAATTGAACACATTTTTATTGAACTTATGAAATGTTTACATGTTTTAACATAATATAATGCATGAGTCATAAAACGATAGATATCTAATGCGATATGATTGATGGAATAATTTGCAGACTATAGTTATATGTAATTATTAAGATTCTCGATATTTTAGACGTGTCCTTGACATAGAAATTATATTTGTATAAGATTTTATCGACATTGTAATATCGAATATGTACCTATATATGATTTAATGTGGGTTTTCATAATATCATACCAGGTATCGCATATTCATGTAGGTAACTATAGAACTAAGTGATGGGTCGATAATAGTTTTTAGTATTATATTTTTTATTTATTGTTATATATATATATAATATAATTCTCACTACACTTGACGAATAATAATAACAATAATAACAGTTAAAGAGATTTATTTTTTCTCGTATATACCTATAATCCATATATATAAGCTATGATTTTAGTCTAATCGGACCACACGCGGTGGCCGAACGACGGACGGTTGCGACACACGTACGGTCGGCTTGCTTGGGGCGTACGAAAAAAAGACGCACAGCCTGCTCCTTTGGAGCGTACGGAACTTTTAGTTATAGTCTGTGTATGTAGTATTGTAGTTGGATAACTCTATATATATATACTATAAAATCAATGGTAATTTGTACCTAAACGTGCAAATTATTAATTTATATATATTAAATATTAATATTTAAAATATATAATATTAAATTACTTTTTTATATAATATAACCTATTTACGTAAAACCTTGTTTTAAATTTTCAATCCTCAGATATAAAAGTTGAACATTTTATAAATTTTAAGCTACAAAATAATTATTAAATTTTAAACTTCAGTTGGTAGAACGATGTGAACTATTTTTTTCTTCTTATAATAAATTATTAAGTCATTATAGATAAAATATTTTTCCAATATAACAAAAAATAACCGTCATAACATCCGTATAGTCACTATACAGATGTCATTATAATCGATACAAATTAGTACATACAATATAGGAGTTTCGCCGGGACTTGCAATCTAAGGTCATTACACCCAGTATATCATTACAACCGGTGTCATTATAAACGATTTCTACTGTATTATCAATTATATACGCAAGATATTTATAATCAATCTATCGCGGACCGTCACTACACCGGGACGCTCATATAAATACCTACTAAACAATGGCGTAGACTATACGGGACGAATTGGATCCATATTTCTATCCTAATACATTTTGTATAATGAATGAAAATGGCGGCCGTCGACAGCTGAGCTTCACTTGAAAACAATGTAAATTATATACGAGTACCTTATCTAGTTAGTATATAGATATCTGTGATCAACCCACAGGACCGTGCAAATATTATCACAGTAACCACGGTATCAGCACGCCAGCTGTCGTCAGATCGTACCCCTCTGTATTTATCTTAAACGCCCGATCGCCGTCGACCTCAATCGTTTTTTATTTCCGACCGAATGTCCGACGATGTAGAATAAATGTATGTAAATTATATTTTTTTAGATGATTACCAATATTTATAATACTTGTTATTCAAATGTATTTTAATAAATACATTTTTTTGGCCATCTAGCCGTTTTTTGGTGATCGAGACGCTTTTTATGTTTCTGACCAATTTTTGTTGGTAAATGTTGGCCACACTGCGACCGACGCACTTGCCACACATATACATCAATTCTACTATCTAATAAGTGTAACGACACGTATACGAAATAATTTTCCACACGGTATTGGATCCGTCTATACAGTTGTTTTCTGACGCCATTTTTATTTTTCAACTACGAGGCGTACTCGTCACCTATGTTCGAAATTTTTTTCACGCCAATTGCATTGAGAAAATCAGTCAAGGATCGCCATTTTCTCGTCACGTAAGTATAACGAACGATCCGACACATCGGTAACAGCGCAATGCGATCGTACGACGTTTCTTTTTTCGTGAACATCGAAATATGTTCGTAGTGGTCAAACAAAATATGGCCGTCGAGCCTACCGAGAAGCTCGAGGTACCGCGGCCCGATACCGTATGCGTGACACCTTAAACGACTTTTTCCCCAAACGCGATTGAAACTAGCCGAATCGACGGTAGCGCGTCATAAATCATCCGAAATTTTACATCGGCACTGCGTATTCGACGCAAAACATGTTTTTTATCCATCGGGTCCACCGCGTACGCTTATTTCGTCCAAACAACGTTATATAAGGTTAGGTACGCAAAAAGTAAAACGACGGGAATTGTTCGTTCCGAAACGCAAGCATTCCATCCGAAAGCCGTCTGTTGGCAAAAACGTATTACTTGCTACTATAATAAAATACTTATGATATTTCGTACCAAATGATTTTCGAAACTCACGTCATAACACGAATTCGGTGATAACGGTTTATGTACTTGCGACGCGATGTCAAAGATATGCCCGTTGTCCGAGTAGGTAAATGTTTGTGGCACGCCGGCAGACGAATTATTTGAATATTATTTATAACATAGTTGTATTTGCATGTTTTCAATAATTTTCTCTCGGTTCTAGGTCTGTGCGAAATATTTGCGCCTTGTCAATTGTTGTCGATCACTTTCCAACGCTACGATAACAATTGTGTGAAAAGTATTGAAGTACCGACGGCAGACATAAATTTCGTCTTGCATTCAGCGTTCCACTTCATAGACTGTTGTGCAAGGTAAGCGGCCTAGTATTCTAAGACAATTAACGCCTCGAAAACAACTTTATCTATTGATTTACAACACTGCTTCCCTCGGTTCTTGTAAAATCTGCATTTTGTACTATACTGTGTATCATATTATACTAATATACCTGAATTGTTATGTTTAAAAGTTTTAGTTTTAATTTAAAACAAGGTTTAAGCACATACCTAATAAAAAAAACCATGTACTAGAATAAAACCATCATAACAATAGTTTTTAATTGCAATATCTTTACAATAAAAATTTTATTTTAATTTATAAAATTAATAAATGTATACATTTTTTTTTTCGTGTAGGAAGAGTTGAGTTGGCTTTGCTTTACTTGGCCCTTGTGTACCTTGGTTGAATGTTTATTTCTTCCTAAATCATTGATAACGAATTAATTTGTGGAAGTAATTATAGTCACTAGTTCCATATACCCACAGTTAGAACAATGAAACCACTTATGAATTTAAAGTAACATTCTCCTACAATGTGTCATCAGTGGGTGGCTTCTTTCCCCAAATTATGTAGAACATGTTATTTGTTTCCCTCTTATCGCACATAATATGTTAATTATTGTTAAGAATTTAATGATGTAGTCCATTCTTACAAAAATTTGTATTTAGGTCTAAAAAAAATACAGTCTTTCCAAATTGGTATACATGTACCTTGGACCAAATCATTAATTCTTAAGGTTTAATGAATTAAACTATAATTTTAACATCTACCTACAATTAAGTGATTATATATTATTTATATACTGAATTGCTCAGGTTATTTAATATTTTGTAAGTAATAAAAGAACTATTCTAGTATTACCGTTTAAGTCAATTACAAATAAATATTTGGTATACCTACTTCCTTACTACTTTAGCTGATAACCATTTACAATAATCTTTAAAATGATTCCTATATAATACCATATAATTTTTTTTAAAACAAATTTCACTGTTCTCGTCCTCATAATACTCATTATTTTTAAGATTAAAACTTAATTTCTTATTTTCCTTTACTGTAACTTTACTTTTTGGATTTATTGATGACGTAATAGACCTTAACTTATAAGAAAACATACGATCAGCCGGAGACTGTGTTGTGACTGTTGAAAGCGTAGTATTATATACTGTAATGAACCTTACTACTTTTTCTTTAATAGACAATTTACTTAATTCTCTATCTAAGATATACTTTTTAACAGTTTGAACCGCTCTTTCAGTCAAGCCGTTGGACTGACTATGAAATGGAGGTGTTTATGTTATTTTAATATTACTTTGATTTCCATAGCTGTTAAATAACCATGAACCAAAAGGAGGACCATTGTCCGATACTATCTCTTCAGGTAACCCAAAAAATACAAACAGCTCCTGTAATACCCTGCTTAACGATTCGAAAATTTGTTTTTTTTTAATAGTTTTTCTACTATATATTTGCTATAAGCATCAATCACAACCAAAAACGTACTGCCTTCCGAACAAAAGAAATCAACATGTACTCTTTGCCATGGTTTAACTACCATAGGCCACTTTGATATAACTTTCTCTTTACTTACATTAGAAGTCTGATCACATATTTCACATTTTTTACTAAATTTTTCTATATCTGTATTCATATTTTTCCACCATAAAACACTACTTCCTGCCATTTTCATTCTTACTATACCTTCATGATCTTTATGCAGTATGTTCAAAATTTTCGTTTGTAATACCTCTGGAACTACAATCCTATCACCAAAAAATAAGCAATATTCCTGTGTACTTAAATTATCTTTTAACTTAAAATAATAATCAATCTCATTTTCTACTTTTGTAGGCCATCCTTGTAAATACATAGTTATAAACTTTAAAAACCATTTTATGTTTTTTCAACGCCTCTACTACATCTTAAACTAAATTAATTTGTTATACATAAATTACTAATAATATCATCTTCTATATCAGTACCTGTATTTAATAATCATCTACTTAACGCATCAACATGAACCATTTGTTTACTTGGTCTATACTGAAATCCATTCTCATACATAGATAACAACACAGCCCATCTCTGTAATCTTGACGCTGCAACCACTGCTGTACCTTTCTGTGGACTAAATATTTCTCTTAACGCTTGAGCATCTGGACATAATGTGAATTTGTTACCATATATATATAAGTATATATATTTATAAATTTTTTTTAATGCAAATACTATTTCCAACGCTTCTCTGTGTAACTGAGAATATTTTTGTTCTGCTGGAGATAATGAACTTGATGCCAATAACAGTGGTTATTATACCTCCTCAACTACTTGAGATGAAATTGCTCCAACACCATATGTTGAACCATCTGCACATACTACTATAGGCTTTTTTTGATCATAAATCTCTAATATTTGATTTTGTAACAACAAACCTTTACTCTTTTCAAAACTTCCTGACATTTATCGCTCCAAACAAATTTAACATCTTTCCTTAGCAATTTATATAAATCATGTAATTCACTACTGAGATTAAGAATACATTTTCCATAGTAATTTAATAACCCTAATTAAGCTTGCAATTCAGTCACATTATTCAGTGCCCTAGTAGATTAATAGATTCCAATTTCTTTATTTGTGGACAAATACCTTTATTTGACTACGTATGTCCTAAATAATCAAATTCTTTTTCGAAAATTTCAATTTATCCACGATAATAGAAACATTAAATTTATTTAATCTATCTAAAACCAAATCTAATTTTTGTTTACAGTTTTCAACTGTTTTTTCACCTATTAATCTATCGTCTAAATATCAAAACACATTTTCCAAACCTAACAATATCTGATCCATGGTAGACTGAAAAATAGCTGGTGCACTAGCTACACCGAATGTTAATCTTGTAAATCTAAATAAACCTTTTAAATTATTTATTGTCATATTATATTCTTTAGAACATGATGATAACTCTAATTGTCGATAAGCTTAAAAAAAAGTAATATATACATACATTTTTTCACCTCTCTTTAATTCGAATTAATTTGTTTTCCCTCCATTATTCGAACACTCGGTAAATTGAAAACTTCTATAAATCGAATTTTTAATTCAGTTCCATGAATTTCGAATTATCGAGTGACTACTGTATTAGGAAGTGTAAGACGACCTACTGGTGACTCCCATGATTTTCAAAAAAAGTAAAACACCTATAACTATAAACTTATCTATCTTTGAACTTATATAAAAAACAGCAGGATATCCTACACCAAATTCATCAATCACAATAATCTAAGTACAATCAATGTAATATAATACTCATAAGCAGATGTCACTTTAACTGAATTAATTGCAATACTATCTTAATAAATTTTAAAATAATATATTTAACCGAGCCAACTCATGTTACGCACGTGACTTGTGTGTACCAATATAAATATATAAATTTAATACCTCAATATATGATAATATAATAATGTATTACTATTTATTAAATTAAGTTATCACTCGGTTATTAGTTGTATGTTCTATACAACTTATGTTATAATTAATGCTTAGAAGATATTTAGTTTTAATTAAAAATTTTTGTCGGTAGGGATAGAAAGAAATATAATTTAATTTTGGTGTTTAAGGCGAGTTTTACAATAAGTTATGTGAACCCATCCGTTCTGTAAAATAATGTTTTGCGTAAGCTATTTATTTTTTTTTTACATTTTTTACACAATTTAGTTATTTTTAATAAACATTTTTAGTATAGGAATGATTTATGTTTTTTTTGGAAAATATATGCATTATTTTGAACCATGACCCTTTTTAAATTGTATAGCTTGTACAATTTTACATTTATACATGTGCATAATATGTTAATATTGCATTAACATTCAACATTTTAAGAAACAAATGTAAGTATAATGATACATATCGGTATAAAATATTTATGAAATATTCACATAATATGCACACGTCGTGGGTCTAGAATGAAAAGGTTCTAAATCGTGTATATGAAATTGTCCAGTAGAGCAATATTTTAAGGTTAGGTTAGAAAAAAATGTTGTACTCAGCCTAAAAACAATGCTATGTTTAAAATTAATAAAACGCATGGCATTAATGTGAATTTTATCCATAGTATGACTATTATAAGAAAAAAAGTACGGAAAAAAAATATGTCGCTGCCTTAGGTTAGGTACTCCTATTATAATATGTGACAGAGTGTAGTTAATGAAATTTTATAGTGGTTAAACGTTAAGCTAGTATTCCTAAATTTACAACAAAACATCTAAAATTATTATTCTTCGTTTAAACATCTAATTTTATCCAAATTTGAACTTAAAATATCTATAAAAAAAACTGTGTCTTATAATTTTTAGATTTTTGGTTATATAGTATGAACTACTTATGAGGAACCTTGTATTCAATTTTCAATAATTTCAACTGAATAAAAAATTTTTATTGATATTTATAAAAAAGAAAAACTAAAAAAATTGAAAATTGAAAATATCTATAAATGCTTAAAACGAGTTGAAAAATTATTTAAAAATTTATTTAAAAAGATATTTTAGTGCCTACATTAAGAAAAATGCATGTTTATAGGTTTAATCATTTAATACATAACACTCATACAAAAGATATATACAAAAATTGAAAATGTACATTTTTATGAAATATTATCTAAATGTTAAACATTTTTCACAGAGAATTTGATGCTTCGAACCATTTATTTACAACACAGAACAATTTCGCAGATTGCAATTTATTGCCTGGATTGGATTGTAAGTAATTTATATTTAATATATTTATATCATGCATTATACAACTTTAAGCTGATTTTTTTTTTTAGGACTGCTGTAGCTTATTTTCCATCAACACTCTTTAATTTATTCAAATTTTCAAGACCCAAGGTATACTGATTATAATTGGTTTTATGTTTATAAAATAATAATTTGTTTGAGGAATAATTTATTTTAGTCAATGTAAATACTCTTCTAGTTTATATACATAATTTTTAAAATTAAAAATGGACATATGAATAAGGCTATCTGACGCAATACCATTTCGGTACAATCATTTAGATTTTAGACAATAGGACATTTGGCTGATAAAAATAATCTATAAACAGTTTAAAATAATATGGGCTCTAGAACAATAAAAAGTTTTAATTTAATTTTATGTACTACCAAATAATATAATATAAATATAATAGTTAATATAAAATTAAAAAAATATATTCTGGATATTTCTGAGATGTAATAAATTGAGAACATTATTGCAAAATATTATATTTAGCTATTTCAAATGAAAAAAATACATTAGTCGATATTTTCACCTCCAAATCACATTGATACTATCAAAGTAAACAGTTCATATAAAAAAAAACATGAAATATATTAACAATAATTTTTAAAAAAATTAATAAAAATTTCTTTTGCTATTTAAATAGTTAAAGAAGTGTCAAAATATTTTGAAAATGTTAGTAGTATATGTATAGAAAATTGACATGCAAAGATTTCGTTAAAATTTAAAGTATATACAGTTATAAGTTTTTGTGTTATGACAAAAAAACTGAATCCCTTTTGTCAAAAACTGGTTTTGTCTAAAAATCTATTTTCCTTAATAAACTTTGCCTGATAAAATCTTGTCGAGTTAATATAATTTAAATTAGCTAGAGCATTGAACACGTGATATAAGAACATTATGTTACATGAATCTATTATAAAATGTTACAACCAACATTGGAACTAGTTGTATTTTAATGTCATGTCACTTGAAAATTATGCAATCTTCTTATAAGTTAGAAAAGTGAGGTGTAACCAAGTTACTTAACTTTAAAATGTGTAACTGATTTCGATTAAATTGTGTCTAATAATTATATTTTATGATTTTAGTTTGTCGACAAGTATGACTTCAGAGACCCACCTGTATTTGAATGATTCCGTGATCAATAATTATTTTAATTTAATCCAAAAACAATATCCGAGCGTTTATTGCTTTGATACCTATTTTTATGTGCGACTTGAGAAATCTAAATACAAATCAGTAGAGCGTTGGACAAAAAAAATCAATATTTTTTCAAAAAGAAAAGTATTTTTTCCTATCAATATTAGAAGAAAAAGGTTTGCACACTGGATTTTGATAACAGCGGATATGGATAAGAGACGAGTTATATATTTTGATAGTCTTAAAAATCATTATGAATACAAAATTCATTTAGACATATTATCATACTTACAGCAGGAGCATGAAAGAAAGTTGGGTTATCCTTTACAAAACTGGAGAATTGTAAGAGGTTCTAACCCCCAACAGTCTAACGGAAGTGACTGCGGGGTTTTCGTCTGCACAATTGCGGAGTATCTCGCAAGAGATGCTTCGTTTAATTTTAAACAAAAAAATATGCCATCTTTTAGGAAATTGATATTATATGAACTGTTTATCGAACAACTCATTACAGTAGACGAAGATGTGGACGAAGATTCAATCGTTGATGAAATAGACCGTATGATTAATAATTCTTTAATGAACAGATAAATTTAATTTTTAGTTAGTACCTATTATTTGTAAATAATAAAATATTAGTCTTAAGTTTTTAGATTTAATTATATCAATGTAAAAAGTTTTAGATATAACAGACATAAGCTATTGACTGATTGTATTTATGTATATTTGTTAATTAGTTTCTTTAAATGTTAAGTTAATATTATAAGTACTGATTTGTTTTATATTGTTTCATGTTTATATTGTGTACTTTTTTTTGTGGAAAATATGTTATATAAGGAGATAATAGTATTTTTGAAAACATAAGAATGTCAGATGTCAAATCCTTGTTTGTGTGTTTAAAATGTAATTTTTCAAATATTGATTAAATTACATAAGTGTAAATTTCATTGACATATCATTTAACAGTTAATGGCACACATTTTTTTTTATAATTTTTAAAACATCAATATGACAATATTATACCTGAACAAAGAAAATCAAAATTCTTATATTAATACTTTAAAATATTATTTAGTATATTAAATGTATAGTCATGCAGGAGCTAATAACAATACATTTCATAAATAAATAATTGTGAAAAAAACACTTTATACTTCATAATATAGTTTTATTTGGAATTTAAAAAGTTGTTAAAATATAAAATTTTATATTTATGTATATTTTGTTAAGTGATTTTTGTTTTTGTAATACTATTTGAGGTTCTTATTTTGATATATTATTTATTTACTTGAAAAAGTTTGAGAATTTCCATAGTTTTCAAAATATATGGATATTTTATGGATTTTATGGATTTAAAATAACCGCAGATAGCAAAGTTTTTATCTCAATAATTGACCGATTGTGAGCGCGAGTTGATGTATTGTCAAATCATAAAGACGTTCTCATGCATAAATTAAAGCTATTTAACTCACTCCCAACCCGTCAATTTTTAAGACTGGAAAATATATTATAAATCAACTGTCAGCTATCTCTTGAAAGTTGAGAGACTTTGTTACAACTATTCAACACAATTTTTCCTTGCTGGGTGAAAATAGGGTTAAAGTTTATATTTCTCAAAAATAAGTTATATTGTTAATGGGATACCGACCGATTTTAAAGGATTTAACTTACTAGGCAATTTATTGTCATATTATAGTTTTGAGTGCAGGTCGTCTAAATCATGAAAAACTATATTTGTCATGGTCTAAATGTGTGCGTAGTAAGTGATTATTAGTATTTTTTAAAGATAGTCCGTGTGATAGTGATGTAAAAAATATTTGTTTGTTGACCGGATTAAACGATAATAAGAAATAATATTATGTGATCTGATTTATTGTATTATTTTGCGCCCGATATGTGACAGATAGGCAACCAGGTTAATTCAATAATACTTTTTGTGCACCTGGAGTAAATCTAGAAACCTAGAAAAAATCTAAAAATGTATATACACGGTTCTTTTTTATAGATATTTTAAGTAAAAATTAGGACAATATTCGATATTTAATTTAAACAATTTGTCGGAGTACCTTCACTGGATGATTTATTCCCTCAAGACACTCAAGCTATTACACTTAATTTAATTTTAAAAAAACATGCGTTATGCTTTTTGTACTTTTTTTAGTATAAATTGTATAAGAACTAGATTAAAAAAAAAAAAAATTAAACAAAGTGTAACAACTATTTTAAGTTTTGTTGTAATTTAAAAATATTATTTGTTGGTAGTTGAAACTTTTGAAGTACCTATAAAATTATATTAATTTATAAATACAATAATTATACAATGATGTTTTTTCGATTTCTAGAACAGTTGACGCGTTTTGTAAATTAATATTAGATACCTACTCGCTTAAAAAATCAAATTTATTAGAGTTATTCATCTGAATAAAAATGAAAACACGTCAATAGATAATGAATCAGACACCATCTGGAATATTATCAAGTATAAAATATACCCAAATTACCTAATATAATGGTTGGATTAGTCATAAAAATGTTATTGAGTTCATATTAAATTTACTAATTAAAAATATTTTACGGTAAAATCCCCGTCTCTAGTTCTGATAGGATAATTCCATAGTTTTCCATAGTTTTATAAATCTCTATAATATAACACTATAGCACTATAACACTATAACAACGAGTGTGCTATTACTGTAGTATTACTTGTAATATACTACAACTAATACAATCAGAATTCCCACATTCCCAGATTATCGAAGTATTATTCTGCAATTAAAATTTCAAACGATCACAAAATGAATTATTATTAATTAAATATTAATAATAAGTATGATAATAATATAACCTAGTGTAATTATTATGTATCTTTTATCTTCATTTAGATAACTATTCTAGCAATTATCTTTTATCTTTATCTAGATTTTTAAAAAATTATCTTTATACAACACTGTATCTACCTACCTATCGATTTGAGGAATAGCGGATAGCGGACGACTTGCTCAGCCGCCCTTGGACGTCGAATATTCGAAATTCGCTGAAAAAATCGAACCCTCCGACGCATATAATCAAGCCTGTATAGGTATTATGTATTGTGTAGCATATACAGTAAAACCTCTAAATATCGGACACTAGGGTCACTAGGTCACTAGCTCATTTTGTCCACTATTTGTATTTGGAGGTGTCCATTAAGAGGTTTTGTTAGGTGACTGTATTTCGGAAGTTAAAATTTACACAGAAGTGTATGTAAACATAACTTACTTATATAATATTATAGTTATGATAAATTTACTAATGTTTTTACGTATAAATAATTTACATTGATTACCTGTGTATATTTAATGGCACTACTAGTTGAAATATACACAAAAATGTATACAAACATCATTTACATAATGTAGTTGTAACAAATTTACTAACATTTTACACACAAAATTAATTTATTTTGATAACCCCTGTATAATTACATAACACTTTCAGTCGATATTTACACAGAAATGAGCGTGAATAGTATGTACTTCAATACTTGTGATAAATTTACATACTTTTATATGAAAAAATAATTAACTTACATATCATGGGAAAATGTACATGGTGACGTTAGTTGAAATTTAACAACATTTTTTACAGTGTCCTTATTTAAAAGTGTTCGTATAATCGAATATAACAGTGTTATTTCTACAATACTATACAGACCTGCAGATTTAAAACCCATGCCATAGTTCGTGGAAATATATTATTATTATTTTATAATTATAATATGCATTACGATAAATTTGGTAGCCTCAAAAGAAAGACGCATTAAATATAATAATGACAAAAATAAGCAAAAAAAAGATTCGATTATAAAGTTTATTATGATATGCACGTGGTGCCACGGTGAAAGTGTTTCGAAGGCGGTGTAGGACGGACAGACCTTTTTCTAATAAAATCAAATTTAAAAAAAACGGATCGACTTGTAGTGTAACGAGACGTAACAGGGCCCATTGGAATTTAGTCGGAATAACATTTCTAAAAAAGGCACCCTATTATGAGGTGGTCACCCATCCGAGAACTAGTGGCCGCGGCCGTTGCTTACTCTCAATCACGTCGCGTGATTCACTTCAGCCACTGCACCAAGCCAAGCCACCAACTCTATATTATTAATACATCGACGAAGACATTCATCCCTTCCGCTGTCGCCGCTCCAGCGAGGGGCCAACAACCACCAGTAGCTGTCGCCGTCAGGTCATATTATGAAACTCGTCCCTAATCGTGCTCAATGGCCACATTTTAAAATTATATATTTGTATGTTTACGTAATTAGCATTGTTAATTATTATATAATATATACTATTATCCAATCCATCGTGAAAATAGCAAAAATTACAATAGAAAAAGCCACTGCATATTACCTGAATAAAGGACCAAGAACAAATGAGAGCCAGTTTGCTATATTTACCGTTGAATCGAAAGCGGTAAGCGTAGGTTAACTTTTGACCCTCAAAGTACCAACTAGATTCACTTTCCTATCAGAAAAGTTACTGTTGAAGAAAATCCAAGCACTTTTACTGTCCTAAAAGGTGATGACAGACACAAAAATTAAAAAACTTAAAAAAAAAATAAAAAATTTGAAGTCTTAGATCATATAGTTTGTTATAACTATTATAGATTTGATAAACAACTTATAAATTATATGTAAATATGTTACATATTTTCTTACTTTTAAAAATATTCACTTAGAAGTAGACGACTATAAACTTTTAGGTATAATAAACATTTTATTTTTATTTTTCATCAAAATTAAATATTTCATGAAATATTTCGAGAAAATAAATTTCATGAAATTTTAAAACCCTACGTATACCTAAGCAGTATACCTACGCCGGGCTACGCATAAACGTTACACCCGACAAATACCTATATAGTCGTTACTATATTATCGTCGTTAAAATAAAATTTGCATTCGTATACAACGCCACTGGTGTACTTATATTCTATACACGTATACTAAAATTTGCATTCGTATACAACGGCACTGGTGTACTTATATTCTATACACGTATACTGCCTTCCTAAGAAAAAACGCCGTAATTACCCTCCATGCCATTTTGAGAAAAATTACATTTTATGTTTAGTAGTTTTTAGTAGTTTTATTTTCATAAATATAATATTTTTCAAAGTATAATACATAATTTCTTATGGAAATATACCTGATGAATGCAATGGGGCTATTCAATTTAATTTTAAATTTTTCTTTCACCAAGATATCATTATTTTGATATTTATACTAAGTAAGCTATTAATTATTCAGAATTTTTTACTTGGCAAAAATGCCATAATTTTGATTACGGCTTTTGATAACTGCAAAAATTAAACTGTGCGTAAAATATTCGATACGAGGTACATCGATAACTGAACGAAAAATAATATGTGTACGATGTATAAAGACATCAAAATTTCTAAACATTAACAGTAATTTAAAATTATATATATAAGATACGGGCGATACAGCTTTGGCAACCGGTTTCCTAAACAACAACGCTGCAAATATAGTTTATGCGGAAGTGCTAAGTAAAAACGCCATATTTTAAACAAAACTTACGGCAATCTTTCTAAGCAAACTGTGGTTACGCATTTTTCTAAGCACCGATTATATTTTATTACTATTACGGCAATATTATTTCTTATAAACATAAAATTCTGGATAAATAATCATAGTTACGGCATTTTTGTTTAGGAAAAACATGTAAAACTATAATATTAAACGTAATACAGTATTATCTCATTTTTTTTTTACGATGTTTTTTCTTAGAACGGCAGTATAGCTTATACACACCACGTTTATCCAAGGCTGGGCAAGTTAATGATTTTTTTAACTTAGTTAAGTTAAGTTAATATGCACCTATAACAAAAAGTTAAAAGTTAAAAGTTAATTTAACTCTAGGTTAACTCAGTTAAGTTAAAAGTTAATACACACTTTTTGTTAACTTTTTATTAAGTTAAAAAAAAGTTAATTTGTGTATACAACGCTAGCGTATTTAATTTTTCTCCAACCCAAAACTAAATTATAGGATATAGTGTTAATACTTCATACAGTATTTCCATATAAGTTAGATTCAAATGATATACATTTTTAACTTTAAACAATTTACAATACATATTTTTTGACATGAAAACGATAGACTGAAATAGTGAAATATTATTAAATTTAAAACAAAATAAGTTAACTTAACTTACTTCTTAAAATGAAAAATTAACTCGTTAATTTCACGTTAATTAAGAAAGAAATTTAGTAAGTTAATAGTTAAGTTAATGAAAAGCCAAAAGTAAAAGTTAAGTTAAAAAGTTAAAATAAAATTAACTTTAGACATATACCCCTCTTGATCACTAATCCTTAATCATTACCTATCACTTATCCTTGATCCCTCGATCCTCTGATCTCGTGTTCTATATTTTTCATAACTGTGCATGAGAAAACACATACACGAACGCGAATACAACAACTTACATATTATCAATAACCTGACCGACATATATATATATTAATTCATGCATATACACGGGAAAAACACACACCATTACATAGTCACCACCAACGAAACCCTACCGACTCGAGCAAAACATATTTTTTCACGCTTACATATGAGAAAACGCATGTGTGCTTGCACATCAACAACTTACATATCACTCAAGTGACCGATGCGTATATTTTATCAGCACATACGTACAACAGTCATATCACTTGTATAATATTTTTATTTTACCGTGTGCATACACACAGGCATATATTATTGTATAAGTTATAATATCGGAAAATTAGGAACTATTAACAATATCTCTCATTTCAGCAGATACTGTATGTAGAACTGTGAAATCATAAACGGGCGCGACGGCTATGAACTGTAGGATATAATAGCGGCATCTACCGTTCCGGCGCACGTCCTGAGTCCGGGGATCGCTAAATATAGAAGAGGCGGTCGCTGCTCTGTCATGTATCAGTGACGGACCGAATGTCTTATATATATACGACCGTTTGTTTATCCTACCTTCAGAGGACGTCTTTCTTTCCAACGTATGAATAATCCGTGTGAAAAAGAGACGGCTTCTTTTTTTGGAAATATTTAAAAATCTAACGAAATGTTCAAATGATTGTGATATTTTTACTATCTTAGGTGCACGTATCTCAGCGTTTTTCATAAACGCGACGCGACCCGCGGAACGACGAATTAGTAACGCACGCAACAGTAACGTACACGACGACTTAATCCAAACGCATCGGCTGCACAGGTGGTCCACAAGGCATGCGGCGGCGAACGGACGCGACGTGCGTCAATTTCGACCGCCCGGAAAAGACACACACACACACGTAAACGACGGCGGCACGGCTGTCAGCGAGCAGCCAAAGCATGCAAATTAGCGCTGGACACGACAGAGCGGGGTAAGCCGCCGCGAGAACATTCTATACTGTCAGAGGATCGACAGTCGGCAGTAAGTTTGAAAATGCGTCCGCGCTCGAACAGGCAAAGTTGGTAAATCATAGCACTAATGTTTCAGTAACATTGTTGTATCAATTTTATCGTAATATTAGTTTTCTGGCCAAAAAGCCGTAACAAAATGTTGTATAAACATAAAATAACTTTTTGGTAACTAATATGAAACCGTTAGTGATATTATATAGTGTTATTATGTATATTTCGTGTAAATATTATAATCGTATATTTTTCCTCTCTTAACAATATTCTTCACCGTTCTATAATGACTTTAATAAATTAATGTGGAGTGGTTGTAAGAATATTATATTATAATTCAATTTAGCAGTAGTTATGACGTGTGAATGACTTAAAATAAAATAATTTTTTCCAATTTTTTAGGTCGACGATGAAAGCATCCAGTTTAATAGAGGTGGATTTTATGTCAGATGGAAGCATACATAATTTTTTCATTCTTTTTTTAAATCGTCAATAGACATTTTCACTACAAACTTTTCAGTTGCCTGGAAAATGTAAACAATCAGTTTTCATTATTTCACACATACAAAATGCATCAATATTGATTTAAAATGTTAACCAAATAGTATAATATAATAAAACAATTTATTCAAAAACGTTCAAAATATAATATATAATATTAACAATAGTTGTCAATTAACATTAATATTTATTTATTATTATTAATTATTCATGGGAAATCGACTTTAGGGCTATTAGTTTATATGATATATAAATATTTAAAGTTTAGATGAGCGGTGTAGTGGACATTAATTTGACGGGGTAACCCCATACCACTCCACACCGCTCATCAAAAATTTTAAATACTTATAACGCATAAACTACTCGCACTAAATTCGATTTTTATGTATCGAAATACTTAGAAAAATATTCTGCTTTGGAATATAAAATTAAAACTCTATGTTGTCATTAAAAAAATTAAAAATTAAAAAATTAGAAGGATAAAAAATATTTAAAAATATAATTTTTTAATAACAAAGAGTGGTTTTGTAAACGACTTGAAACAATGTAAAAAAATATTTTCAAAAACAATTACACTTTTTGAAGTAATGAGTGTTCAGTTTTAAACGAATCACCCTGTAAAGTCTCTCGGGTAAACACAAAGTATAAAACTAACATATTGAAATACCTACTTTTAGTCATCTCTTCATAAGGTACCAACCCACCCACGTATAAAACAAATCTCAGGTGGGGCTATGGTGAATTAAATATAATATTATGCAGCTACTACTTTTAATATTATAAAAAATAACAATTTTAGTTATTTTGTTGTGATTTAAAAATATTATTCATGGGCATATGAAACTTTTAAATTATAATATTTTCAAATGTATTTTTTTTGGCAAAAATGAATTTAACCTAGTATGTAAATTACTTTATAATCAAAATAATATCATCAACTATACTTATGCCCGAATGCATATATAGTCAATGTATGTGTCACATAAGAAATGTTAAACATAAATTTACTATGCATAGGTACATTAGTAATATTATAGGCTGACAGACCGTTTTCGCTCAAAATCGTTTTTCGTATATAATGATTTTATATCATTGAATCCAAATTTAACTCCATCCATTACAGTGACCCACTTGTAACCTACTGTACAGCAGAGTGACACCCACTTACCTGCTTATTTTTTGTTTAGAAATTACATTTTGTCAAGTGTTAATTTAGTTTAAGGGAATAAGTGATTTTACTAAAATTTGGGACGTAGGAACCGTAGAAAATAATTTGCCAATCCCAAAAAACTACGTACTTAATTGAATTATGTTAGTCGGAGAACTTAACTGTGTAATTCCTGTATGCCCTTCGTCTGTAGGACGGATACCTTTGATATCAATTATTTTTCATAGAATTTTTAACTTCGTGTACCCAAATCTACATTTTGGCAATTTTAATTTTAAACTATATTATTTAAATCTTTTCAGAGTAGATTCTAAAGAATATAAGTGGTAATGGGTATTCAAAAGTTTTTCCAAAACCGTGAAATCATCAATATAATTTATACTAATTTTATTATTTTTCATAATTTTTTTTCATAGCTTTCAGATATTTGCTTGGGCCAATTTTGTTTAAATTGTTATTTTCCGGTTGTGGTGAAAATGCTATTAGATCTTTAGCTTTTTTACCTCATTTAAGTTGATGATAACTCCTGACATAGCGTCCATATTTATATCAAAATAATGTATTTCCCGCCAGACAGTCAAAAAATACTTTGAATGGAAATTATTCTTTTATTTTCTATAATCTAATACCAATCTGTATTTCTGATTTTTTTTTTTTGAACCTTGTAGTTTGCTTTTTTGGGCATTAAAAAATTGGAAACGAGTATAGTGAATTTGGTATTTTAAAACCCGTGACCTGAAACAATTTTTAACGTGCATGTTATTATTAAATTTCTTTTTCTAGTTAAAATGTCGATAACCATGTTGAGACTATTTAATTTGGATTTTAAAATTTCATTTTCTTTCTTTAAAGTGTCAATATCTATATTTTTTTTTTTAGTAAATCAGTGTTCATCAGTTTTTAATTTTCTATTTTCTTTAAATTAGTTTCCAAGTTATCTAGTGTGCCATTATTCATAATAGTTACTTTGTTATAGTATTCTGATGTTAGGGCTTCTAATATTAAATCAATTTTCTCTGTCTCAGGAATGGTACAATTAGTTTGACTAATTAAATATAAAATATCTGCTAAGAATTCCAATATTCTTTCTGTTGATTTTAATTTTTAATTTCTAATTTCGTAATTTGTTTCTTAACATACAATTCCTAGCTGGTGGAGTACATTAATTTCCTTTGAATATTCGTTCTATTTCATCAAAAGTCATATTTAAGTTATTAATTGTTAATGTCTTGTATAATCAATAAGTTGAATTTTTTAAATACAGTGGCAAGTAAGTTAATATTATTTGTGAAGGCCAATCATTAGCTACCTACCACGTTAAATTACTCAAAAAAATTCTAATACGCATTCATTGACTGAATTGTTAAAGATATTTGGAACAAATTGTCGAGGCTTTTCCATTTTTTTTTTAAGTTAATTTATTTGTATTGTGAACCATTCTAAATTTAAAATACATGTCTATATTATTGGTTTTTATTTTGTTTTGTAATAATTGTGGACAATACGTTCTTCTTTTGAACTTTTACTAATTATTTTTAAACTAGCATCCGAGTTAATATTTTGATTTACTTTTTCAAATTCAAATTTTAAATTCTTCGGTTCTTTAGTATTTAGTCTAAGTATATTAAAAGATATTATTTTATTGTTGGGCTAGTCGGATCACGTATCCTGTTTTGAAAGTAGGAGTATCTTTATTTTCTAATCATAACTGTGACTTCGGTTCACTAATATTTTTTTCATAAACATTTTTCCGACTTTTATTTAAATCTAATGATAACTTATTTTCAGTAAAAGTAGTATCTAGAGTAGTATCATTAGAATTATCTTTATCTACGGTATAAAGAAATCCTTTTATAAAAGTGTTTACAGCTAATTTTTCGAGATCTCTTATAATTGTACAAGTACCATGAGTCACAAAGGTTCTGAATGTTTTTTCAACAAAAGAGTAGGTAATCTTTAGCTGAATAAAATTGCAAGTAATTATTGATAAGTAAGACTGCCTATTAATCGTTTAAGTAAAATACTAAAATGTGATCAATATTCTAATTTCTTTGAATGTGAGTGCTTAATAATATGAAGCACTGTGGTATTTATGAAACTACCTACCTATATAAATAATTGATAAGCAAACTGACCTTTAATTGCATTCCACATTCCAGACAATATCGGATATCCCTACTCCATAAATTCTTTTCAAGTATGGTAACCTCCAGCATAATATAATATAGCTTATACAGATATACTCAGTTTTTGTTTGGTTATAATAGTTTCGATTTAACACGATGCCCGTATAGTTGCGTTTTGTTTGAAACAGTCTTCATATTAATTATTGTAAGTATAAACATTTTTAGTACCCAACAAATGATAACGGATTTATGTTTATAATTTTAAAACGTACCTACCTATTTAGCTTAAATATCATTTAGCAAATACATAGTTTCAAATTTTAACATTAAAAAAAGTCAACATAAAGCAACACCAATATTAACATTATTTGTTTATCATAATTAGATATTCGATGGTAATTTATAAATATTTGTATGGGTTTCAAAAAATAAAACAATTATACGTAATTATATAGGTAAACTGTTTCCTAAATGGTTGTATTGATAGTGAGATATACGAACGACATTACAACATAACCCATTGGCGTTATTTTATAATGTATAGTTGATAAAATATTGTTATAATCAGCCAAGCATAATTAACCATGTATTTTTATTTCTTTTAATTAATTATCTTGTTTATTTTTTTTTACTCGTGCAGATTGTATGTTTTATTTTTCTAGTGCAATTAACTAAAACATTCAGCATGGATGATTTTATATTAGATAGAAATCCTCCGAAAGACATGTGAGTTAAAATTAAAACTTATCTATTGCGGTTAACAGTATTTGTTAATTTAATTGAAAAAAAAATACTTAAATTACTTGAGTTAAAAAAAATCATTAACTTGCCCAGCCTAGCAAAAAACAGCAGGACTCCAGTACGGTCATTTTAATATGAAAACACAGATTACGGTTCATGATGAAATGTGGAGTGGTAATATATGTTTTTATATGTTGAATCGACAAAAAACAACTCAATAACATATTTAAAAATAAATATGCAGAAGGCAGCTTTTGTCATACGGAGTACCAACGGGGGTGTGAGAGACATAGTTTGTAAATCTGTGAAATAATACAAGGTTACGGACGAGGGATCTTGCAGTCTAAATGGGAAATGTTAACACAACAAGATGAGAAAAAAAATAAACATTGAATAAGATGTTGAAACATAATCATTGGTAACGAATTTACATAAATAATTGTCATAACAAAATCAAATTATAAACTATTTAAAAAAACTGGAAAATTGATAACTAATTATTTAATGGGATATATTAAACATAAATTAAAAGGGCTAAGAAAATCATATTATTATTGTATAAATGGCACAGAAAAAAAAGATAATGTATCAGTTACTATATAAATAAGCTTTTATTATATACCAAATATTACTATATAAGAAAAAATATATATGCATAAATACTTTAACATTAATAATATTAACACACATTTTGACTGTATAATTGCAAGCATGTATAATTGTAATCATTAACAAATTACACATAATAATTAATCAACCAATATGTATATCATGACACCAATTACTGTAAAAGCGTTTTGCATATATTATATTTATGTAAAATATTGGAAACAATATTTATATTTAACGAACTGTAAGACAAACACATGTAATACTTAATTGTAAACAAATTAATTAATTGTACAGATGAAAATGTAAAATAACCGATTGTATAAATGATTAAGTTTTATGTGTCTTAGGGAAATATAAAAGCTTATTTTTTAGGGGTGAGGTGATATATATACATAATATATATTTAAAACCTAATACTATGATTATAGACAGAAAAAGGCTTAGCAATATTACAATAAATAGATAACCAAAGTTAGGACTAGCAAAATTCAACGATTAGAATTTTGTTATATTAAACACATCTGGGTAGTAAAATCACATAACGACCACACAAAAGATCAAAAGGCAGGATTATCATATAATACTGCGTATTGGTAAAAAGGGGCCAAACATAATTTAGATATTATATAATACATTAATATATTCTTTGATGAGTTGTTAATGCATTTATATATATATATTAGGACACACATTACTATGAACCATACTATCGATAATGCTGGTAAACAGGATGTCCACAGTACAACTAAAAGATAATTTACACATTGAATAAATCTTATCGACATGGGTCAATACCATTTCCTGGGAAGTACGCCAAGGAAATGGGATAACAAACTTGCTAATAGGAAAGGGTAGATTCTATATAAGAGAAACATGGATAGACTAGAGTCAGACGTGATACATGCTTTGCGAGAGCCTGTACTTGCACCTTCATAGACGTATTCTATTCACAACCAAATTTATTACACGTTTTAAGTGTCAAATAAACAAATTTAAAAACAATTTCAACTCGAGTTATTATATTTATTGTTTATTATATAATTTACTTTTAATTATATTATCCATTAAAAACCGTCATGAGTTGAGACACTTTCTATACTTTAGTACAGGGGTCTCCAACCTTTTTTTGACGGGCAAAATTTGAGGTAAGCTTTGAAAACGTGGGGAAATATTTTTATGTATGACATATTATTATTATTATTATAAGCTGTTATAACATCAAAAAAAAAAAAAAAAAATAATAATAAATTAATTTTTTTTTTGTTTTCTTTAAAAAATATAGGGTATTATTATTTTTTGACCAGTTGACATAGTCCATTACAGGTGTCACATCCTCTTAATATTGAAAATATGTAATCATAATGTTTTGGAAGACAGACATGCATATGTTGAATAATTATTGTAGAGTTATTGATTATTATACAATTTACCTGTTTGTAATTTTTTTAACAACGGGAGTCGTTTGGGAATTTGGGTGTGTATCGATTGCGTCAAAATCTATTGATTCCGCTGGCTATCGACTCCGCCGAACTTTTTTACATATTGATTCGGCCGACTATCGATTACGCCGAACTTTTTTACATTATACAATAATAACAACATGTACAAGTCCTATGTTTACATTTATGATACATTTAAAATATATTTTATTTCATTAGTAGGTACACACTATAACTTACTGTATTTGTAGTTAACTCGTAACAAAATAAGTTGAAGTAAAATAATACACGAACAATGAGCATATGAAATATGTAAATTTTATAATAAAGCGCATGTTAAATACTTCGACGCTAATAAATGTCAATGTGTCAATAAAAAGTGTACCCCAACAATTTATGTTGATCGTGACATGAAGATGATTGTAAAAGATGAAAGTTCACATAGTCACGAAAATGAAACCGAATCTGTAAGAAACAAAAAATTATTTTCAAATCAATTGAAACGAAAATGTGAAGATGAATTGGAAAGACCTTCAAAAATGATCAACACAGAAATCCAAAAACATCCTAACAAGCTCAATTATTTAATGGTACTGATATAAATAATATATATCAATGTTTGTACCGGTCTCGTCGATCTTCTTATCCAGCGTTACCAAAAAGCATTTCTGAAGTCATCGAATTAATGAAAAATCGGAAGATTACAACCATAGAAAACGAATATTTTCTACTCGATGTAGACTCTACAAACAATATATTATTTTACTCTACAATTTAGAATTTGAAATTGCTTTGTTCACATGACAGAATATTTGTAGATGGCACATTTTATAGTTGCACTAAATATTTTTACCAACTATTTACTGTTCACATTTTTAAAAATGGACATTATGTTCCATTATCGTACTTTTTACTACTGGACAATACATATGCTAGTGCATTTAGATGTATTGTGGAAAAATGCTCAGTCCAAAATTTACAATTCAATCCAACTCTACTTGTTGCTGATTTTGAAGAAGCTATACATGTAGGAGCAAAGTTTGTATGGCCACAAATGAAGATCATTGGATGTAGATTTCATCTGACTCAAAGTTGGTGGCGGCATATACAAAACTTTGGAAATTACTAATTATTACATTATTACATATTATATATTATAATAATATAGTATTTAGTATATACATTATCTATATTATTGGTTTATCAATTGAATACAAGGATGCCAACAGTAAAATAAGACAGTGGTTAAAATGGATATACGGTTTGACATTATTAAATGCAGAAGAGTTAAGCGAAAGCTTTATTGAAGATTTTATGTCAATCGTTCCTGATGACGCGAGGTTAAAAAAATTCTGTGATTATCTATGTGATAATTACATTGATGAAACATCAAAATTAAATCCAAAAATATGGGCGTCGTCTTCAATTTTTTCAGAACGAACAACTAACAGTTGTGAATCGTAGTTTCATTCTAAACTTAAGACGCAATTCACAAAGGCATATCCAAATATATTTTTGTCTTCACATGTATTGAATTTAAAAATTCAAACTGATTCGTATATAATAATAAGAGGGCTAAACAACAATAAAATAATCAAAAATAAAAATTATGAAAAAAAAAATATATATAGCAAACACTTTTGACGATTATATAAATAAAAATATCGATAGATTCGGGGTTAGGAAAAAAAAAGCAAGTGAATAAAAAGCAAAAGAAAAAAGCAAGTAAAAAAAAGCAAGTTAAAAAAAAGCATATGGATAAAAAAGCAAATTGGAAAAAAAGCTAAAACTAATTATTATTATTAGTTTACTTTTTAATAAGTTTATTTAGTAATAATCTAAGTCCATCATTTGTGAGTGCCCAGTCACCTATAATTTAAATTCAAAAAATTATTAATTAAAAATGTTTTATCGTAATTACATAATATATTATATTATTAATATTTAAAAATATTAAAAAAACTGATAGGTAATCAATAAAATACTGTTCAACTATTTATCAATAAAAAAAAAAACCTAAATTATAATATAGTATTTTCATCTTACCTTCGATTACACAGTCATCTAAATGTCTGGGTTCTTTTAAATTATTTTTTGATCGTTGATTTCGAAGAGTTCTTTTAGTAATTGTTTCTGGTGGCATCTTAGCTCGAGTTTCATTATCCAAGCTTCCAAGTTCTTCACAGTAAATCTCAATTGGATTTGTTGACGTAGTTGCTGCCTTATGTTTCATTCGTGCTAAGCATTTATTGACTTCAACTTCATGCGTGTCTGGAGGATGAGTATGTGCTTTATCGATTATTGGTATTTCAGTAGGATTTTCTTTCGATGTTTTTAATTTGCCTGGACACTTGAGACTCGACGCCTTAGAGCACCTCCAAACATCAGATATTAAAGTACTGTAATGTTTCGTATACATGTGGCCATTAAAACAAACTTTTTCCGTATTTGTATTAGATTTTATTATTTGATGCGATATTTCAATTAATAAAAAAAAAAATAATAATAATAATACTAATTTAAAACGAAGTAGAAAAAACGTTGAATTTTTATATTAGAGTAGGTAATGAACGCAGCCGAGCTGTAATATCGTAGCTTTCGACAGACTGAAGTCGGCGATATTATATTTGGGTATATTGGGTAATTTTTGTAATCTATAATCGGCGTTTGATTTGGAAAAACGTTGGTGTCATAAGCCGTTATCCGAGCGCAGCGATAACCAGAATATTGACGAGTTATTTATTGTCATTTTGTATTTACCTATAGCGTAGGTACATCGTACATAATATGCTATATACCTACTACTATAGCCATATTATTAATGAATAGTAGTAATTTTCGTTATTATATACGAAGTAATGTTTATGGTGAAATGTTTAACTTGCTTTTTTTTCCTAAACTCGATAGATTCACCTATATAAAACTAGCTTCAAAGTTCAAACCTCTATTTAAAAAAATTATCACTTTATATATATTTTTATTGTTTAGTTTTTTTTTTTACCATACCATAATACGGAATACGTTTTTGACGATTATTTAAATAAATAAACGTTATATTATTCTCTTATAGAATCTAGGCTCTAGGCTAAAATATGGCTATTCAAACCATTATTTTAAAAATTGACCACATTGTATATTTTTATTACTTTAATTTTTTTACCATACCATGTGGCATTACAATACCTATATATTTAAATTATCATTGTTATTAATTAATTATTTAAAAATATGACGATCTTACTTCGTTTTGTAAAAATAATAATCACTAGATATATGAATTATATAATTTTTAATTTTAATACATATTATTATCCGTTATGAACAACAAAGTTTGAATTGTTTTTTGAAATGTTTTTATTTAAATAAAACTTAATTTATACTATTATGGCAAACTAAGTGTACCCTAACCTATACTGTTAATTATTTTAAAAATTGACCACATTATATATTTTTATTTTTTTACCATACCATACGACATATACAATACCTATATATTTTAATTATTTTGAATATTATATTATATAACTCTATTTAAAAATATGACGATCTTACTTCATTTTGTAAAAATAATAATCACTAGATATTTGAGTTATATTATTTTAATAAATATTATCCGTTATGGACGACAATGTTTTTATTTAAATAAAACTTACTTTATACTATTATGGCATACCAAGTGTATCCTAAACTATACAGTTAATTAAAAAAAAAAATTCTGTATAATATGATACTTTGGTTATTGTTTAATAACAGTCGGCGGAATCAACTAATCAACATAAATAAATAACTGGTGGAATCGATAGTCGGTGGAATCAATATAATAAAAATTTATAAAGTAAAGGAAATATTGTTGCAAATTTACTTCCATTTTTGCATCTTTGTTTTCTGAACTGAAATAGTTAAGTTAAAAATTTACAAAAAAAATTTTAACTGAAAATTTTGTTTTCTTCATTTTTAAAAATCTCAATAATTGTTTTTATCTACCCTTCAGTTGGTTAAATAGAAAAATACACCAAAAAACCACAAATGTGTCTATTGATACCATATTTCGGGGGAATAGAAACAAAGCACTTAAAAAAAATATGAAACTATTTATTAAACATAAACACAATTTGAATATACAAACTTGAAGTGCTCGATGAGATCCAAATTTTGATGTATTGAGCATCTCTAAAGCCTAAATAGAAAAGTTGTAAATAGAAAAGAATACTTCAAAGTTCAAAAGTGTTTCTATTCATCCCGTTTTACCTTATAATATTATACAACTCAATATTTTTTAATGCGATTCAAGTTACGTAATTGATTTTTTTTATATCAGTAATTTTTGATAAAATGATAATACTGTAATAATATTACACATTTTAATGGTATAATTATTATTATATTATAATATATAATAATATTCAATATCCAATATTCATAGTACTATCGCAGCCCCTCAATGCAAATACGGCAGGGGGCCCCGGACACGTTCATGGCGTAGCGGCTATGACCAGTCCGACAATGGCGATAAATTAATGCAATATTTTGACAAATTAATTTTTTACGATTATTTTTACATGCCTACCTATCAACCACAACTGTTTGACTGTTTTAGTATAATATGTGTAAAAGGCGCCGAAAATTTAAATTTATGAATATTCCATAATTTAATTGCAGTGTTAATTAATTTCAAATTATAAACAATTCTGATTTTTACTATCATAATTAATATTTATTTTGCGAATACAAAGAAAATTAAGTAGTTAGGTACAGGTGATTTCCTGTAGACTGTAACATACAACATGTAGGAATAAATTATCAGATGTCACTTTTCAAAAATTACTATTTTTAAAAGGAAACAAGATGTTATATTATAGTATCATAGTAATTAAATAAAGGAATTATTCGTTTTCCAAACGTTATGTACAATCCAAACCCTGAACATAGTTAACATTTTTAATACTAGTAATGCTTATAATATATTATGCATGATACAATAGCGGTTTCTTATTTTTAATAAAATAAACAACTTTAGGATAATACGGAGGTATCGTGCTTAAATGGTTTTTCTTAATATTCTCATTAAACTTAATGTAAGTATAGGTATGCATGATACACAAAAGTAGTATAATATTGAATAAACAGGTAGCTTGTTATTAATTTTTTTTCTACTGTAACATTGTAAGATGTAGATATTGCAATGCAGTATACTACAAGGCAGTAGTGTGAGGGGGTGTGGGGGTCTGTGTTGAGTAATCGCGTCCTTGGAACGCAGTTTTTAAATCGTTGGATTGACCTCCTCTACTTAATTTTTCCCAATTTGAGCACTGGGTATGCATTATACACAAAAGTACAGACATAATGTATTATTGGTGTAAATATGGCCGACCAAGATCGACTAGTTGGCCTCGAACGATTATAAAGCCGATCTCCCTTTGTCGGAACAAACCAGGAACTTATAATTTTGTGGATTAACCGGCAGTTTATGTGATATGGTTTTTTCTCACATGATAGTTGTAAAAACTGAATATCGACTCCGTGAGAGATTCAGAGCTATACTTTCTGATGATCATTAATTAAAGCAACGTCTGCCTTTATAGGATTCATTGACTATTCTTCAGATTATAATCAACTGACCAACGATATAAGGTGACACACTTCTACGCCAACATTACAGTATAATTATATTGTATATTATTTTGAAATTATTAAGGAATTTAACGTGATACTTGAAACACTAATATTTATTTAATTCGACATTTTAATTTTATTATTTGTATAAGTATGGTTATTATTAATATTAGTTACCTATATAAGGACTTACAAATACAATTTTTTTTTAAAATATTTTTTACGTGTTTCAATCCTCAAACGTAAAATACATTCTTAGTAAATTTTAATCAACAAAATATTGGTAATCACTGGTAGGTACCTATATTGTAATATTATTGTTGTACAATATATTATTTTCAGTGCCGGTTTTTGATTGTAATAAATTTTGCTTTTTGTCGTCCTGACCAATCATCTATATACTTAGTATGTTTAATGATCATACAAAAAAAGTCTGCTTTTATATTATTTGTGTGTTTATCTACAAACGGTACTGGTTTACAGCATTATCGTCAATTCGGATCGAAAAGGGGAATAGATGCGTTAGATTTCCGGATCTCATTCTATATTTTATATATTTTATATATTCAACCCACCTACCAATCTGATAAATTCTGACAACTGTATAAAAAAAACTTTATATTCATATTATTATATGTTATAGTGAAGAAAAAAAATATTGTTTTCCAAACGTTAATGGAACTTGGTAATATTATAAATATACGGACGGCTAACGTATTTTTCAATTTACTTCAATTCACTCCTGATTATTAAATTGGGCGTTAAATACTAAAATAGCTTATATAAATATGTCAATATTGTATTTTAATTGAAACGCGGAAAACTCAGCATTTTTGTGATTTTCCGATATTTTCCGCCACTTGCTAGTACTCTAGAGTCTAGAGTAGTACAGCAGCTGTTGTTAAAATATTCAGTTTTCAGAGCTATGTTGTTACAAAATATATTTGCTTATTGTTATAACATAATATGTTATATAAAATATTTTTTTGTATTTTAATAAAATGTATTAATTAAATATTATAATTGTACTAGGTATATCGTATATATTTATATTAAAAAATATTCATTCAACAGCATTCAATATTTTCACAGAAATTTAAGTCGTATATTATTCTATTTGTTTGTATTATTTTTTTGTTTTTAATATCTATGGTTCAAAATGTATTGTCAAGGCCCATGAGTTTTTTTTTTTTACAATCTCAGTTGGAGACTATAGGTACTGACGATGATACAATTTTTTCTTCACACACTGTCGGTCGTATTAAGTTAAAAAAAAGTTAATTTGTTTATACTTTTAATAAAGTGAAAAAAAATTTTTAAAAAAAATGTTTTAAATTCATGTTCTAAACATAACAACCCTATCATTTATCTCCCTGGTCCTCGATAATACGAAAAAAAACATCACAACCCTGGGAGGAATACGTGGCCCGCAGTTGTATTGACATTCTCCGCCTAGGTACGATACTAGGTGTCTAGGTTGTATAATTATGAAAGTACTTAACATTGGTCGACGGTTATGTGAAAAATTTGGCATCCCTAAGTAAAACAGAAGAAATTACGGATTTATTTAGGACAGATAAACAGTATTATAATATAATTAATAATAATAGCCCTATCGTGAAATTGAAGATTATATTATTACATTTTACACAGTTGTAAATGCATTTTTAAATGGTGGGCGGACTAAAAAATAATAAGCGAAATATTATATTGCGATATTATACTACATAATATTATGAAAATAAATTAGACGATGAATAAAGAACTTGTCATATTAATTAAATAAAAATAATATTATATTAATATAATTTTCTATAATCACAAAAATTGATTTTGAATAAATTTAATAAATAAAAGTAGGCATACTTGGGTATCATTATACAATATAAGTAGTACGTAGATTTACCGAAAAATACTAATCGTTATTTAACTGTTTATCTTAAATGTGTGCTTATAAACATTGTCAATTTTTGAATTAAAAAAAAAACTATCACAATTTACCTACATTTAAAAAATTTAATATCGGTTCTTAATATGTGGTCCGCGGGCCCCTGAGGTTCCGCAATACTCATGTGGGGGTCCGTGTCAGCATTAACTCATAACATACATCAATAATAGTGACATGAGTGCATATTATTACAATATTGTTGGATTATTATTATTTTTTCTTATATAACACCTTATTAGTTATTATATAAGAGATTGATCTATTTTATTTTTAGAACTCCGATGACGAGATATAATATAATTCTATACAATTAAGTATTAACAGTGTTAGATGTTTAATAGGTGTAGATTCTACACCAATTAATTTTGTTAGGTATTAATATTTACTTACCAGTTTTTATTGTTCATACGAAATGTACAGGCGTACAGTACTGTAGTTTCGTCAGTCGTATATTTACTGTATCTAAGTGCAATTGATAGATCGTACTCATATATAGTTTTATATTACATTTTTGTAAAAAATGAAGTGTAATAAAAATAATTATAAATGTGCATGTTTTGTTATGTCTACTTATGTAATTTGTAAGGTAAAATAATAATTATAACTTTGATTATGATAGCATAAGATGTTTTGTAAAAAAAAAGGTATTCAAAAATAAATTGGTAGGGGGTCCTCGATTTCTAAAAATCATTCATCAGGGGTCCGTGATCTACAAAACGTTAAGAATCGCTCATATAATATAATATTATTTATTATTAATAGGTACCTACTGACTTTGGCACCTCAGGACCAAAGTTAGCATGCTACTGGTTTTCTCGGTCTACACGGACAGGTCGTGCGATCAGTATTACAAGCATAATATAATGACCGTTCCTTTGACTCGTGTCAAATTTTGCCGACAGTCCTCGTGAACGGCAACAGTGATAAATAATATAATTGTACAAGTATGCCGAACCGACAGCATGGCAAGTAACCACCAGCACAAAATATCGGATGAGTACACCAAACTTGACAATTGTGTTCTTGCACGTGTTTTCGTGTCGGGAAAAAATATACACACCTACACCCTCAACGGCGAAGGATAAAAGTCTATTGTGTCGTTTGGGTCTTAGACACCGATGTAGGTCAGACACAGTCAGTGTTATTATAGTATAATTATTTGGTTATCTTTTAACTTATCTAGATAAATAGTTACAAGATATCTGAACGTCTTAGATAATTTTTTTACTAATCTAAATGAATTCATCTAAATACATTTTTTATTGATAAAAATCGCGAAATTGAACAAACGCATTTTAAATATTTATACAGATTCTCAAACCAAGTTTATGGTTTATAAATAATGTAATTATTTTTATTTATATGATTATTATTATTATGTTCATAGTGCCCAACTAAAATATACCCAAATTTAAAATATATTTTTAAAAAAATGTGTACCTTTTTTCTATTTAGATATATTAGAGTTGCATTATCTTTATCTTTATCTAGATAAAAAACTACTTATCTAATCCGAACACTGCACACAGTGACTATATTATGTAGGAACCATGGCAAAAGTACCTATATATAAGTAAATTATATATAATATATACAAAGCGCGTTGTGTTGAATTACGTTGTTTCCTGCTGTTGTAGCGTTGCTGTTATGGGTACCAAGTGCACAATAATTTTACAAACATTTCGATTTAAAAATATACTGTTTGAATAATAGCGGTGGCCTCATTTGGTAAGTGGGTGGTGTTGCCGATGTCACCCAGTCTCGTTTTAAATTCACTTAGACATAATGACCATTTTCATCGTTTTCATATTATGTGGATGGGAACTGAGAAAATAATTTTCACAGTTATAATTTAAGTTTATTAGATATTGGAATATAATATTATGTACGTGGTGTGGGTGTGTGTGTGTTGTGGACATTGTAAACCACTGAGTGACGGGGAGTATAAGACCATTCCCCCGGGGGTTTTTACACCTTTAGCCATTTTTCCCGAGGGCGGCTACTTCACGCCTTTGTGACGCGGTCGCATCCCTCCGACGGGTTAAGTTCAGGGCGCCCTGGCGCCAGGCTGACGTTCCCCCGCCGGCTACTCTCGTCCGAGGTAGATGGTTGGGTCTCGCTGATCCGCGTCGGCGAGCGCTGGATTCGACCCAGTCAAATTCCTCCCCTTCTACTAAGGCGTTACTCCCACAGTCTTCGCGAGGCCATCCACATAAGTCGCGAACGCGCGGCCGGCGAGCGCGAGCACGCGGGGTAACCGCGCGCGTCGGCCGGACGCACGCCACAAAGCTCACAGGGCACTGATACCGTTCGGGCGTTAGCTAAGTCGGGTTCTCAGTAGGGCTCGTCCCAGTGACCCGCGAAATGAGATTTAAGGATCCGTTATCCAGAGTACTCACAACGACTCTTTTCCCACTAGCATCGGCGTCGGGACAGTTGTTTACGCTGCCGCGACGCGACCTTTTATGAGTGGTGCGGTTTTCTTTTGCCGGGTGCCGTGTCCGTACCGAATGCTCGGGTTTGGGTGCCAGTCGGGTGGGTGTCCCCCAGCCGGACTTCCGCCTTGCACGTGTTCGTTCACGAGTTGGCCGGGCCCGTGAACTCTCGGCCGGAGTTGGGCGGGGAACGTGCCGGCGTGTGGCTGGAGGTCCGCGGACAGGAAAAAAATTGGATCTTATTTAATTTTTCATATTGATAAAAATCGCGAAATTGAACAAACGCATTTTAAATATTTAAACAGATTCTCAAACCAAGTTTATGGTTTATAAATAATGTAATTATTTTTATTTATATGATTATTATTATTATGTTCCTAGTGCCCAACTAAAATATACCCAAATTTAAAACATATTTAAAAAAAATGTGTACCTTTTTTTTATTTAGATATATTAGAGTTGCATTATCTTTATCTTTATCTAGATAAAAAACTACTTATCTTATCCGAACACTGCACACAGTGACTATAATATGTAGGAACCATTGCAAAAGTACCTATATATAAGTAAATTATATATATATATAAAAAGCGCGTTGTGTTGAATTACGTTGTTTCCCGCTGTTGTAGCGTTGCTCTTATGGGTACAAAGTGCACGATAATTTTACAAACATTTCGATTTAAAAATATACCGTTTGAATAATAGCGGTGGCCTCACTTGGTAAGCGGGTGGTGTTGCCGATGTCACCCAGTCTCGTTTTAAATTCACTTAGACGTAATGACCATTTTCATCGTTTTCATATTATGTGGATGGGAAATGAGAAAATAATTTTCAGTTATAATTTAAGTTTATTAGATGTTTTAATATAATATTATGTACGTGGTGTGGGTGTGTGTGTGTGTTGTGGACAGTCAAAATGTTTGCCATTTCTCATTGGACCTACGAAGGGTCATCGAAAACCAAAAGTCACCAGAAAAATAACCGTATATTATGCTGTTATAAAAATTGATTATAATTAAGTCGTTTTCTCAATTTTTGACCACCCCCACTCCCGAGACGATTGACCTACGCGGATTGGACACCGACATAGAAGGGACACTCTTATATTATTATGAAGCGTAGTGAAAAGTGCTTAACTCAGTGATAATGATAGTGATAATCACATCCTCGTGGTTCCTTATGAGTAATGCTAATTTGATGTTCGTGGTATTGTCAAACAAATTAAAAAGGAAATATTATTAATAATAACAATTCAACGACTTCAGTTTGTAATAATAAACGGATTGTAATAAAATATAAATAGGCTACACGAAAACCAATTCAGATTTCTTATAAGATTATTAAAATGTGTATATTTAATTACGTAATATATTCTTTTATATTAATTATTAAACCATTTTTTTGCGTGCCATAATAATATAATATACATTCATTACATTTAAAACGATTTAAACACACTATATTATACGTTTGTCATAACAATAAGATTCATTTTTTATTTCAGTAATAAAAAATGAATGAAATAATGTCAAAATTCAGATTCGGATTCAAAATATGGTTGATGGCTAAAGAAGTTCAAGGAAAGTAAAAGATACATTTTCACTTTAAATGTCAACGTTATACAAATCATATTTCAAAATATAAGTTGAAGAATCGTCTACAACACCGCATGAACCATACCAATGAGCTGAATCAAATACATGATTATATAGGTATATATTACATAAAATAGGTACCTATATTATAAATGTAAAAATTATATTATATATTATAATATGTACATAATTATTTTCTAAGTGATATCTGTATTGCAAAGAATTTAGTTAATCAGTTATATATTATATAGTAATTAGACTCACATCTCTGTTGAATATGATTTCATAATAATTGTTTTATCAACTTGTATGTAAGTATACCTATACATAATAATTATATACATTTCAAATATTTATTTCAGATTATTATAATCGTAACCAACTATAAAACGAAAATGAAAAATACTCATTCTCTCAGTTATATCGTGTGTACCTATTAACCCAGATTAAAATCACGTGTATATATCATATACCTACCGAGTACGATTGGTAAATCCTAGTTTTAACTAGTAAAACCTATCTTTGTCAATTTGGCTGCCTAATCAAAAAACACAGTAAGCGACATTATTATCAAATTACGTTTTTTTCGTTCATTTTGTTCCAATTATGTTGCAGTCATTGCCAGTACCATATACTACCATGTATAGATAATTTAGGTACATAGCAGAAAAATATTTTGACTATGTGACCAATAAATATTTTGTGAACAAATCAGGGCTTATATTTGAAGAAAAAAAATCCGTTTTATGTTATTTACAATTAAAACGCTATTCAACTTTTGCGTTTATTATTATTCAGAATTAAAACATTAGATACCTATCCAAGTCTTGCGTTTATCGTTGTACAGAATTAAAACGTTATCCAAGCTTTGTGCTTATCGTTATTTAGAACTAAAACGTTATACAAGTTTTGCATTTATCGTTATTTAAAATATCTATTAAATTCAAAAATTATAACTAATGTGTTTATGTAATGGCCCGGTTTCGGAATATAATATTATAATCAATTCTTAGATTATTTGCATGAAGTAAATGTTTCTATGAAACCAATAGACTAATAGACAGGTAAAGGCGTATAATATCAAAATACAGTCTGTTGTAGGTAAACTATACTTTGTAATTTTGTATAGTACAAATAAAGTGTAAACGTTTATGAGTCGGCTTGTATTTTCGTATTTTCGTATTAATATACCATATATCATATACCAGATAAGAACATATCTGATACCTACTACTATATAATAATATAAAAAGTACCTACCTATTTGTATTATAGAAATATTTAATACCTATGCGTAGGTTGTTATAGTGGAATCAATGTCGTGTCGTTAGTTTTAATATTACAGTTAATTGACCTGTTATCAAACTTGAATGTATAAATAGGAGGAAAGAGGTACTCTCGTATAAAGGTTTTTAAATTCTTGTGCGTCATTTTAATAAATTTAAAATAATTCTCATACCTAGATCGCTTTAAAATATTGAAATAGGTAACGAAAAAAATATTGTCTGTAGAGCACATAATAATATTGGTAAATTATTTACAGTATAGCTAGCATTGAAACTAACGACGCAAAATCTACCCATATATGCTCTTAAATGCAAATTTCCGATGCTGTACGCGTTTGTAAGACTGAGTATACGGAGACAACATAATATAATAAAATGTAATTGGAATTTATTCCGTAATGAACAATATTATATTATATTTTGGGTCTCACGTAGTTTCAGTTGTTATATAAGGCGCACTATAATATAGTAACTACATGTTATTATTAGAGCATGGATTTAAATATGCTAAAAATAAAAAAAAATTACAACTGTTAATTAGACGATTGTATTAGAGCCTATGAGGTCATCATATTTAGGTATAGGTATTAATTCATAACTTTTTCCGAGGCCCGTCAGACTATTACCATTAATACAATTATTTTCGATTTTATTAAATATTACTATACGTAGTAAGTACTTACTCAATATAATATGCAGTATATATTTATATAATGATCTTCAGTTACACAAAATTCGAAATTTGTAACTCCAAAAAACTTACTATGGGTACCAAACCTATTTTTTTTTATTCATTATGTATTTCTTTGGCTTTAACCAAAGTCTGAACATGCAATTAAAATATAAGATAATGCGTTCTTTGTAGTGATATATTATTATAATATGTAGGTACGTGCAAATATTTATGACAGCAAATCATACGGCGTACCTACCTACTTAAACGTTATAATTAAATATACGTAAAACTATTTAATTTATGTCAGACGATGAAAAAAAACATTGAAGTTTGGGTAGAAAGCTTGACGACGAGGACCAACATCATAGACATGCAATATTATAAAGTCGGGATCCGTACGATGACAAACACACGGTGATGAAGTTAAGATATACAGGTGGTAATTTTTTTTTGAATGTATACTACCCATATCTATATGGGATAACTTTTCATGAAATAGTCATCGGAACATAGCGTTGTGTACCGATCCAATATTAACAAATATATTTGAGTTTATTTATTTATATAAAGAGTAGGTACAGTAAAATAGAACTTCATTAATTGACAATAATTGAGGCTCTATGTGTTCCGAATTCATAAAGGTCCAAATGAAAAAAAATAATCTATGAAATGAGCCTAGACACAAATTTATACAATGTGTGACTGTTCAGTAAAAAAACTATGTATACCTATAGTAGGTTTAAGAAACAAAAATGTTATTTTGTAGTATACAATGCCTAATTGGGCACTACAAAATACAAAATAACTATGGTTAGAGTACTCCGATTAGCCTACTTTTCTCATAATATACTAATATAGTCCCTAATATGTTAACGTAAATTGTAGTCAATGATTCCTGTAGGTACCTATTGTTTTAATATGGTTGGTAGATCCTTGGTATTATAATATTGTATACCTGCATCATCCAATACACCTACCCGTTACTATTAATTGACCACACTATATCCATCAGTGTTATTACAAGGAATGACTTTATACTGTGTAGATCCCATACTATAATATTGCATAGTCTCATTTAACGCAAAAAAAAAACAGGACTACCTTAGGTATAGTTATGTACATTACAACAATGTTTTTGTTATCTGTGATACCTTATTAGTATGAGAGTACAAGAGCATATAAGGTACATAGTTATTTATGCGGTATGTTCGTTGTTTGTTATATTTTTATGTTATTTCATATACTATATTTTTAATTCCTAAAATATTATCAGCACAATTAAATGATAATAATATAATATGATCCCAACGGCTCCTCTGGACGGTTACCGGTCAATATCATGAATAATATACATATAGTAATAATAAATCAAGGTGGGTAAATGTATGTTGAATCGGTCAGACACACAAAATAATAATAATAATTCACATGCGCATATTGCATATAATATTTAAACATATAATTATTCAAAAAAGGATTCGTCGATGTCTGATTTATCCGTCATTTTCATAAACGTTCTTCTCGGGGATATTGCCGGGGAAGACATAAGCTGCCGCTACTCCATAATATTTTGAAAGAAAAACACGACAAGAAATATAATAATTATAATAGTTTGGATGCCTGTTGCGTCTCCGTAGGCAGCAGGAATGAGAGAGAATGAGTACGCAAACCGACAGGTGGGCGTTAGCCGGTCATCGGGCGTGGAGACCATTGGTGGGCTGCCGGTATTATATACATTATATTTAAATATTTAATATTATAATTAAACAAACCAAATAGTAAAATGTGATTTTGGGCAGAGGCGTGGTGTATATAATATACAAAACAGTATAAAATATCAAAATACAGTCTGTTGTAGTTAACTATACTTTGTAATTTGTATAGTACAAATAATGTGTAAAAGTTGATGAGTTGGCTATATACCTATTTATGGTGCAGATTATTTATCATCATATGTTTCATGTTTACCAAAGAAAATTATTACAGGTTCAGGAATTGTTAATTTTTTTTTGAATTGTTCAAGTTTACCTCAAATACATTGGCCTGGTTATAATTATTTAGGACCGGGAACAAAGTTAGAAAAAAATAAAAAACCTAAAAACAAATTAGATGAAGCTGCGAGAGAACATGATTATTTTTATAAAGATAATAAAGATACCTACTAAAACAAGACATATTGCTGATACAATTTTAAAACAAAAAGCAATGGAAAGATTTTATGATCCTCATAGTTCTATAGGTGAAAAAACTGCAGCCATTTTTACAGCAAATGTAATGAATGTTAAAAGACGATTTGGAATGAATTTAATTTAATTTTTTTTTTTTTTTGTATTATAAAATGAATCTAAATTTAAATAAAAATCAATTAAAGAAAATATTGGAAGCTCATAATAGTAAGAAAGATGTATCAATTCTAATTGAAAATAATCAAATTGATAGTGGAAAACATAAATATATTCTTGAGCCAGAACAAATAAGAAAATTAAAAAACGCTAAAAAAAATAATACCAGATCAAGATTAGAACTTAAACATGTTCAAATTAAAAAAGGTGGATTTTTACCAATAGCTATTGCTGTGATTGAAGGTGTAAGTGCTTTGGCTGCAGGTGCAAGTGCAGTTTATACTGCAATAACTGATGCTAAACATAAAAAAAAATTGGAACAAGAAACAATTCGACATAATAAAGAGATGGAAAAAATTAGATCACAAGGTTCTGGCTTGAAAAAAAAAAAAAATATTGATAAAAAAATTAAAAAAATGAATAAATTTGAAATAAAAACATTTAGAAATAATATTGAAAAATTTGAAGGTATTTATACACGGTTTTGGATTAAAGAAAATAATATAAAAATTGATCCATTGAGTAATATAGATATAAATTATTTTGGAAATAAAATAAAAAATTATAGAGGGTGTTTTATGTTAAATGAATTACCTACAACACCATGGGAAAATGAATGTGAAGTATTTAATTTAAATGATTCTACTCAAAATGGTTCTCATTGGGTTGCATGGAAAAAAATAAACAATACATTTAAAATATATTTTGACCCATTTGGTCGTATAGTTGGTGAGCCACCAAAAGAACTTAAAATATTTGGGTAAAGATAATCTTTTTTTACTGTTTCCCAATTTCAATATTATAATGATCCACCTATATGTGGTCATTTATGTTTAGAATTTATTGAAAATTATAAAAAATGTATTTAAATATCATATTTTTTTAATAGAAATATTTCTATTAAAAAATAACAACTCGTTTACTATGTTTTAAATTATATTTATTTCTAAATAACATAACAATATATATTTAACAACGAGTCAACGAGTCGTTGTTTTTTTTTTACGTTAACGTTAGCGTTTACGTTAACGTTTTTTATGTTAATGTTTTTTATGTTAACGTTTTTTTACGTTAACGTTTTTTTTATGTTTACGAGTCGTTGTTATGTTAACGAGTTGTTGTTTTTTTACGTTAACGTAAATGATTTAGTAGATAACTTACAAATTTCAAATTCTTAAATAATTAGATACCTATAAAAATTAACATAAATTACAGTAAAGTTTACTGAATTACTGCGATTTAAAAGTAACCAACCCTGTATAAGAGACTTAAGTACAAAAGTACTTATCTATTTAAATTAATAAATAAAAAAATTATATTAGGCTACAGTGGTATCGAGTAAACAAGTTTATTTTAATACTACAACAATTGAACATACATTTACACAAATATTCGTATTATATAACATTGTAAAGATCTGAAACATTATTAAATAATATTACCTACTTGAATATAGGTCTATTAGATATTATTATAATATTAAATAGGAAAATATTATACTTCGACAGGTTATATTGATGTAGCTAATTGAGCTAGTTAGCTTACTTTTTATACTTGTACTTTTAATTAATAATAATAATAATTTATTTGACCATAAAAAAAATTAAACATGTAATAGTGACAATGTTACACTAAACACTTCATTACTAAGATAGTAATTGATTATATAATAACAAAAGTATTTGGCCCAACTCACCACTAAGGTGTAATCTTGTATTGGTGTGTTGGATTCATACAAATTAATTCATTTTAAAATTGTTTGGGTATTTGTGATTTTAACGCTCAAATTCATCAAACAGTTCACTAAAATATTATAAAATACATAATCAATTTAGGTTATTGTTTTGATTAGTTATCTTTAATTGGCAAAAAAATAATCCTATAAAAAAATATTCGAGCCAACTTGCCCCATTAGCGGGGCAGGTTGACAATACCATTGGGGCATTTCGGAAGTCGACACACATAAGTAAAAATTTTAAATTATAACTTATTTATTTATTTAACTTTTTTAATATTTAAAAAAAGAACATAGTAATAATTTATAGAAATTAATGATTTATTGTGCGTCGTACATACCAAGCTCACATATCTAATAATATTGTGTTACCTACTTAGAAAAAAGGAAAACACTACACGAAGGTACACGAACGGTGTACCTCTAATAGATTCAATAATACGTGGTCTGTAATACAGGTACATTGGTACTTTATTAGTAAAACCAGATTATAGTAACAGCAATCGGTTTTTCGTTCTAAACTTTAGCAGTCAAACGTAACAGATTTCGAGAGCATATCGTGTACAGATATTATAGCTTAGTATAGCGGTGTGATGTGTTTTTTTTTCTCCCGAGCGAGCTGTGAAGTCGGATATGAATAGGAAGTTAAACGCGGACAATAAACGACCTTTGCTCGTTGAATGTCACGCGTTCTTCCCAAAAGGTTTTTTTTAAAAAAAAACCAAATGTTTTTCGATAATAACACGATATCGCGCCCACTGCTGCGGCGTCCTGGTCTGCTGCTTTTCCGTATACTCGCGTGTAGGTGTGTCGACAATCGGTCAAGTAACGTGTGTTATTAATTTATTATTAACTGTGTATTAAATATTAACCTCACCTCGCATTATGTATTATATATTATAGGCGACCGTAAATCGTTTGCCCTTGTCACGGAGACACGTGCGGATAACGCGTGACACTGCGTGCTTCGTTGCCTATAGTATTTTTATATTAATTATAGAAGTGGCGTGGACAGGCGTTTAAGCATTTTAGACTGCTGTGATGGCGACTGGGGAGGGTAGGAGTGCTTAAGTTTGAAACACGCATTTTACAGATTGGAACGCGCCTCTCCCACCACCATCGTCTATATTAAAGCCCACCGAAAAGCACTGCGTATGTGTAGCAGTTTCAGAAACCGTACTTGACATTTCGTGAACCTGAAAACTATTGTGACAACCACCTATTTATGGGAGAAATTAAATGCTACCAAAACGGTTAACTACAAGCACAATAATTATATAATTATGTAATATGACTTAAAAACACACAATCATGAAGAGCTTATTGATATAAATGTTAAGTGAATGACAAACATCTATGCCATAAAAGTTTTTCAAATTGGAACATCGGTTTTACCTTGCGAAATCTTGTCAAAAAATGTCAGACTCCCCTCCCGCTCGAATCATTTTTTTATTTGTACCAGTAAGCTGAGGTAAAATAATATGTTTTTCTTCATTCCTGGTGGTATGTGAAAGTTGGAGCCGTCAGACGGGAATTCAGTTGATCGTGTTTAGTTACCAACCGTTCTTATAATGCATATTATGCTAATATTAAAAGATTTATATATGTATAATATAATATAATTAATTGTAGGTATGTAAAATGAACAACAATGATATGGTTAAATTATAATAAACCATCCATTTTCAGATACCTAACCATCGTGACATCAATGCTGTCATTTGTGATGGAAAATGTTCCTAGTGATTGGGAATCAGTAAGCACATATAAAAGCAGTTATATATTATTTTTTATGATGATGTTCGTTGTAGAGAGGCACGTTTCGATTTAAAATATATACTATTATCTATAGTGTTAGTATAACTAGTTTACCACTAAAATATCGATACATATTAATTTAATAATCAACGCAGGACTTTAATATTAGACGTGGCTAAATGTTTTTATTTTAATAATTAAAATATACATTATTATTATAAACAACCAAAAGGCAATATTCTATACTTTATACTAAAAAAATTATTAGTGTAGAGTGTAGTATAATAGTCACTCATATGATAGTATGCACGTTAAACAGGATACAAAGACCGGCTGCACGGTAAGATAGACTAGACTCATATTATACATTATATATGTATGAATATTATATATTACAGGAGTTTATGTGATTATAGATATAGGTATTATAAAAATATAAGTTAGAAATATTCAGAATATTGTACTCGGAGTACTAAACCCAAAACTGCCACATACCTTATTTCGCTATTATACATTTTATTTCAAGACTTGTTTTTTATTATTTTATTCCACCATTTTGTATCTATATGACTTTATGATATGTAGGTACAAGGCCCTGAACTAAATTGTATATATTAATTCCAGTTCAAATGCATTTTTCAATATCATAAACTATCAATAATCTAATTATAATACTTTATTAAACTGTTAAAAAAAACATGTATATATTTTAAATAAGAACATTTAAAATTAACATGATTTATGTAAATTTATATTATGCTGATAGAACTTTGAATGTATCATATAACTTATGAGTTACGATATATTGACTACTCATCAGAAAAATAGTCTTATACAATTTTATTATAAGCTATACAACTATGAATTATGATATATGTTTACAGCATTAATCAGTAGCCCATGTGGACAGAAGCCGTGACAACCAAATACTATATATGTATACACAGTCACTCATGTAGGTACTATTGCTTCTATGGCTACTAGGGCTAGGAGGTTAGAAACGGGTACACTCTTGTAACCATTCCTAAAAATGTATTAGGTACTTATAAGTTACAAGCTACCATCATACATCATAGCCATTTACTATCATTTTTCAATTTCACACATAAATACACTGCATGCCTGGCGTCTGCGTAATCAATAAAACAGGGTCTCTCATTGGCATAATTATTATATAAAAACTAAATTATGTTATCATAAAATTTAATTTAAATTTGAATATTTCCAAGGTTCACAATGATCATAACTAGGGAGTTCATAAGTCATAACGAAAAGGTCTGTTTTCCCATAAATTATTAATAGAACATTCATTCTAAGATATCTTGATGTGATTGTTGGGCGGTCGTGGTTGGACCTGCCGTAGGGGTGGCCTACCATGAGGTAAACGGACACCTATAAATGTATGACTGGGAGGCGATTATGACAGTAGGAGCCACTAGTCACGACAAAGAGACCGATTACCACAAGTCATGGAGTTTGACCACGATCCGCAGGGTCAGCAAGTGTTGGTATTGAGTGACTTCGAGTTGGTCAACGTGGAGGAACTCGGTAGTTTGATGGTCGTCTGTTGGCCTTACAAGACGCCACAAGCTGAGTGCGAGGATTTCTACAAGAAACTCCAGATGGAGGTCATGAGATGCGAGGATGATGAAAGTTAAGTTGCTGCACTTAACAGGCGTATCCAATTGCTAGAAGAGGAAGGTTTGAAGGTGCTTGGCCACGGCCACTGCTAAGCTGGCAGATGCTTCACAAGCTGCCGATTAGTGTGAACGGATCCGAGAAGCGTTGGAGATCCGGACAAATATGGAGCATGATCGAGTGGCGGTTCTCGAAGCGCAATTGGCTCAAGCCAAAATTATTGCTGAGGAGGCTGACAAAAAGTATGATGAGGTCGAACGTAAATTGGTCATGATGGAACAAGATTTGGTGACTGACCAAAGGAAGGTAGTCTACGACATGCATCTGCATTACAACATCCAATACGCTGTGGAGGATGTAGTTGGAATGAGGCGGCCACTCAATTCGATCTGTGAGTCCACAAATATGCAAGAAAAGTATCGAGGATTGTCTCCGGTCTACCGAGTGACGGAACTGGGCCTGACAAAGGGGTACTGGTTTACTCGCAGTATGAAAAAGTAATAAAAATGCCACAAAAATATGTGTGTTAAATGCGTCTGGACAAAGAATGGCAAATAATAAACACAATATTACAATTATAATTGTTTTTTGAAAATGGAATTACAATTATACGCAATTTACTTTAATATATTTTACGGTTTAGTATATACATTTTTCAATGGTGAAAAAAATCGCAAATGTTCCAAAAATCTACGAAATAGCCATTACGTGTATAAAACTAAATACCGTGATAGGATTAACAGATATGAAAGATAACATAATATATTTATTATCACACCAAAATATTGAAAAATATTCCAAATTCTAGTTTCAAATATTATATGGATAGATGATATGTATTATATATATGTATATTATATATTATATACATTCTACGTTTGTAAACACATAAGATGATTTGGAACCAATAACGATCATACATCGGGGTAGAAAATTTAAAAACGCAATTTAAAATTATGAAATAAATTATTTACATAACTTAAATCAATATAAATTCGGACCACCCAGAAGGAATGCCACGGCATCTCACAGCCACTTCAAAGGAAAATACCCAAAACAATAATCACAAATGGATGCAGATTATCAGAACGCAATTTAAAAATAGAACTCTTCATTAATATCAAAATATTATAATTCACAGCCAACAACGCATTAATGATGCCTATATAATATGGAAACACAAAAGACAATCGGACTAAAAAAATATATATAAAAATGATACGGATATGTACCACATGACGCAATCGTCTACAATAACAAAGCAATTAAAACAACTACACATTCCAGACTTATCAGTTATCACCTAGCCATCCAATTCTACATACCCACAAAACTTAATATAATATTGATACACAAATAATAATAGAAAAAAAAGCATACTGACCAAATATCAAGAGTCAAAAATATTAACTTACAAATTTAATAACTTATAACTACTTTATCAAATTCCTCGCCATGTTAAACACGCGCCTTACCAGGAGCGATTAGAATCATAAGCAGTGGAAGACAGGCGATCCAGCGAAGGTGAAACGAAGAGCAGTAGATACAACACAGGAGAATTATTGTGACGGACGACCAGCAGCAGTCATATTCGGAAATACAACCCGACGGAAAATAAATAGTACCAGCGAATCAAGAAGTAGTATTCACACGACGGAGACGGTTAACGCACATCGCCGGCGAGCCAAGAAACTATCCTACGGCAGTAGTGAGTGATTACCAGCGGCTTTACACGCGGTTCTCCTCCACTACCGTTAACAGTCGATCTACCATTGCGACTACAAAAAGGTCCTTTTCAGGACCATTACAAATCCAGCGTGCCTGTCTAGGTGTTCTCCCCGAATCTCTCGACCTAACATTGACTTGTCCAAGTTCATAATTAGGTAGTCAGATTTCATTTCCCATTATATTTATATAATCTACTATTGATTTATGCCCTTAATATTGTTAAATTTAAATCGCGCCTCCTTAGGCCCGATACCGCCCGACACGATCTACTTACTTAAGTCAACCGTGCGGCCCGGATTAAACAAATCCCTAATAACTGTAAATAATTTATTTTAAAAACATTGTACAATAAATTTTATGATATCGTAAACAATATTCTTATTTAATAAAGAACCGTTTGTCGAGCATCGGCGCACTGTTTCAAAGCCCAGCAGTGTCGTAGGTATACCAATAGTATTAGTAAGCAGTATAAATCACAGTTGTTAATATATTGTAGGAATATACAAATAATTTAAAATATCACTTAATATCTACTTACCTTTAATGTATTAGTTTCCATGTCTGATTTATCAATCATGTTAACGTGTGATAATTTTGCTTGATCCGTTAAGTAAGAACTTAGAAACATTATGGAAATCAAAAATAGAATCTTAGCCATGGTGTTAATTTATAAACGCACAAAATATATTTAATAGAATAACAGTAGGTACCTATATAGACTTTAGAGATAACTGCACAACATAAGTTGTTACTAAACTGAGACCGGTTCTAACCTACCTATGCATCCATCTTAATGTAGAGCTATTTGATTATATTTTCAATTGGGAATTTTATTATATAAAAACTTATTATAGTCAATAAAAAAAATAATTTACGACAGTTATCTTCCCGAACACAAATAAGTACACATGTTAGTTGTAAATGACAAAATACAATTAATGAGATGTTCAATTCGATAACGTATTCGCAATTATAGAAATAATAGGTAAATAGGTAACCTTTTGCCTCAATAAATGTAGAGCTATTCGATTATTTCAATTAGACATTTTTAAAATTGAAAACTTGTAATAATGAATAAAAAATAATTATGTACAGCAGTTGTACGAGTTTTAAAAAATGATTTTGTAATTAAAAATAAATAAAATGTACAACTTTCATATTTAAGGATAGACTGACTGACTGTGTTCAATTACGATCGTTTTCTTATACAATGATATTATAGTATTATACCATTGAATTAAAATTTAAGACCATCCATTACAGTGACCTACTTAGAGCCAACTGTCCAGCAGAGCGACACCCACTGTCCTAACTTTTATATTATATAGTTTTTTTTAAGCCAACAGGCTAAATATTTTACATTATTTTTGTATCATCACTAGCTTAGCCAGCAGACTACATATTATAAATGCTTATCAGTTATCATAAATGGCTTGCAATAAAAAGCGTTAAAAACCGATTTAAGAAACTGTCTTTATTATAATTTAATTTCTTTTTATTATAATTATATTTAAATTGAACATGCATTCAAGCGTACTGTATCCAATGTGGAGAAGACTTCGTTTGCGTTTACGCTCCTTTTCATAAATTCTTAATTTGTATATATATTGTGAGAATCGAATAAAAAAAATAGCTTAGATAAATAAATTAGTTGGTTAGGTGTGTAAATATGTATGTATTATTAAAAAAACAAGATACATGTTTTAAATACCTAGTTGTTTTCTTGAGTAAGTAGGTGGGTACATACAAGGACCAAGGTATATATTTATATTAAATTAATAAATATGCATGATATTAGTAAATGTACCAACTTTAAGATAAATAGGTACCAATTTAAATTTGAATTTAACTGTAAATCTCTTAAATTCGGAGATTTGTTCTTTAGAATGCACTTTCATACTATTTGAAAATTGAAAATAGCTTTTATATGTTTCGCATTATAAATATGTTGATAAATATTTAATTTATATAATCATTAAATAATCTGAATTTAAAACTAGAAAATGTAATATCCATTTATATAAAATTATATATCAACCATTTTTTAGATTTTTAACCTACATTGATTATCATCTCCAAAACGGCACTGAAATGTATTAACCACCTAACCAAACTATAATATGATTACAGTCCGGAGAAAATGTTGATCCCCATTCGGCGGAAGAAGAACATTTTATGTTGTTAGGAACAAGAGGAGTTGAAGCCGCTACTAAATCAAAAATGCTATACAAAACCTGCAATCCCGGGTACGTAATAGACAACCAGATTCACAAGGAATTTGACGCAAGAAAATGATGGCAAAACAATTGGTGAAGTCCACAATGATGGAAATACGACTGATGTTACCTACACTAACTCACTAATTATTTGTTATTTATCTGAGTACGGGTGACATATAGAACAAAATGCATTAAAACCAACAAAAATTATGCAAAATAAAATGTTTGCTACAGGTGTTTACGCACAAAATGAAAAATCGAAATGGTTACGATATCATTATGCCAAGTTAATTGGATGGGGAGTCGAAAATGGTGTAGACTATTGGTTATTGGTCAACTCTTGAGGCAATGAATGGGAACAGAATAGACTTTTCAAAATCAAAAGGGGCAAAAACGAATGCGCCAGCGAACAGTATGTCTATGTAGGTGAACCTGAAATAAAATACTATTATGTTCGTATGAAATAATAATATTTGTCACTTTAAACCAAATTGAAACAACATTCAAATACTTACAAACAAATTATTCGACTGTATTTAATAATAACATCTTTTATTCAAAGTTTACTGTTATTTTAACAATAATAAAACTGTATAATTACATTTAAATTTAGTACAAGGTTTTTTATAAGTTATTGTTAAATTGTTAAATTAAAAAAAAAGTTGAGCGTAAATACACAATATTTTTTTATGATTTTGATATCAAGAGTATTTGCAAATTATTTTGAGTTAGAACTTAGAAATACATAACAAAAATATCTATTTATATATATGTTTTGAAAATGTAATACAGAATTTCTCATAACTATACCTTTAAGACTTTAACAAAAATAAAAAGTTTACCAAAAAGTCAAACTAATTTTCTTGAGCGTTTAAAGTTTAAATTTTTTCGACATTCGATTTTCAACTGTAAATAATTAACGAATTCTTATCGAACGAATTTCTTATTTTGTTTTAATTAAACAATGAAATACCTTGGCATTTTTACAAAATGTTCATTTATAATTTTCTATACCGATGAAATATTCAAAATACATATTTGGTTACACGTTTTGAGCTATTTAGAATTTTAATCTTTTTCTAGTTGTTTCTCTATAAATGTCAATATAATGTCGATACAATCATTTTTGGTATGTCAAAAAGCTTTACAATTGTATACAAGATTTGTCAAAAAATTTTATTGTAACAGTTTAAATATATTAAAGATATAAATTCACGTCTCCAATCAGTACTGTTTTTCGTATACAATTATATTATATCAACATAGAATTCAAATATTTAACACCATCCGTTACCATGAGCGTTCAAAGACTTCAATGACCGGTCGAGCTTGGAACACTTAGTACCCCGATACTTGAACAGTGCCCCTAATTTTTTTCTTAACGCATCAGCATACATTTCAATTCAAATTAATAACTGTGTAGGTTCTATTTATGTGTAGGTATAAATGTATAACTATAATCAAGTAGGACCTATGTGCATTGTGCACATAATATTAATGTGCTAATTTCTATAAATATTATATAAAATTATATAATTACAATTATGTATAAAAAAAATGAAAGCACATTACCCAAATTTTAAAAAAAAGCTTGGTTTAATCAACAAAAATGGTAAATATAATATGCATATTATAATAACACATAATGAATATATTTATCTACAATTTACATACAAATAAGTAATGTATAAATGACGTGTACCTAATTATGTAATAATTATAATTATAGAAGAATTATAAATGAATTCTCCAATTTCCCATAATTATAATTCGTAGATCAGCGTGTACGAAGTACACAGCATTAGGTCATATTGTTATGTACACAATAGAATAATCTTTTAATATACCTAAATGCTGATTGCTAGGTAAAACTTATTGATAATTATAATTTATAGGTTAGGAGCTACCTATTATCTATTCATAGATTGGGTATAGGTTAGGTGACAAAGTCCCTCGAAAGTCACTATGCAATATATCCGGTATGGAACGGAGTTTTCTGAACTAAAATCAGCGTCCGTCCTCAATAATTATTGTTCCAATTCGTGCACTGCTCTCGACACAGGTGAGTGCACACCACTCACATTTCAATTTTAATAATAATTATACCTAATCTCTATAAATACGATATTCTCATAGAAATCATTAAATGTAAATGTTAATGTTAATTTTAATTGTGAATCTCCGGCCTATTAGTTATTACATAGATACTATCATAAAAAAGGTATTTTCGTTTATTTTTGATTAGGTAGGTAGCTAGGTAGGTACTAGTTTAAAATTATATTTTAGTATTTAATTATGATTTAGTAGATAACTTACAAATTTCAAATTCTTAAATAATTAGATACCTATAAAAATTAACATAAATTACAGTAAAGTTTACTGAATTACTGCAATTTAAAAGTAACCAACCCTGTATAAGAGACTTAAGTACAAAAGTACTTATCTATTTAAATTAATAAATAAAAAAATTATATTAGGCTACAGTGGTATCGAGTAAACAAGTTTATTTTAATACTACAACAATTGAACATACATTTACACAAATATTCGTATTATATAACATTGTAAAGATCTGAAACATTATTAAATAATATTACCTACTTGAATATAGGTCTATTAGATATTATTATAATATTAAATAGGAAAATATTATACTTCGACAGGTTATATTGATGTAGCTAATTGAGCTAGTTAGCTTACTTTTTATACTTGTACTTTTAATTAATAATAATAATAATTTATTTGACCATAAAAAAAATTAAACATGTAATAGTGACAATGTTACACTAAACACTTCATTACTAAGATAGTAATTGATTATATAATAACAAAAGTATTTGGCCCAACTCACCACTAAGGTGTAATCTTGTATTGGTGTGTTGGATTCATACAAATTAATTCATTTTAAAATTGTTTGGGTATTTGTGATTTTAACGCTCAAATTCATCAAACAGTTCACTAAAATATTATAAAATACATAATCAATTTAGGTTATTGTTTTGATTAGTTATCTTTAATTGGCAAAAAAATAATCCTATAAAAAAATATTCGAGCCAACTTGCCCCATTAGCGGGGCAGGTTGACAATACCATTGGGGCATTTCGGAAGTCGACACACATAAGTAAAAATTTTAAATTATAACTTATTTATTTATTTAACTTTTTTAATATTTAAAAAAAGAACATAGTAATAATTTATAGAAATTAATGATTTATTGTGCGTCGTACATACCAAGCTCACATATCTAATAATATTGTGTTACCTACTTAGAAAAAAGGAAAACACTACACGAAGGTACACGAACGGTGTACCTCTAATAGATTCAATAATACGTGGTCTGTAATACAGGTACATTGGTACTTTATTAGTAAAACCAGATTATAGTAACAGCAATCGGTTTTTCGTTCTAAACTTTAGCAGTCAAACGTAACAGATTTCGAGAGCATATCGTGTACAGATATTATAGCTTAGTATAGCGGTGTGATGTGTTTTTTTTTCTCCCGAGCGAGCTGTGAAGTCGGATATGAATAGGAAGTTAAACGCGGACAATAAACGACCTTTGCTCGTTGAATGTCACGCGTTCTTCCCAAAAGGTTTTTTTTAAAAAAAAACCAAATGTTTTTCGATAATAACACGATATCGCGCCCACTGCTGCGGCGTCCTGGTCTGCTGCTTTTCCGTATACTCGCGTGTAGGTGTGTCGACAATCGGTCAAGTAACGTGTGTTATTAATTTATTATTAACTGTGTATTAAATATTAACCTCACCTCGCATTATGTATTATATATTATAGGCGACCGTAAATCGTTTGCCCTTGTCACGGAGACACGTGCGGATAACGCGTGACACTGCGTGCTTCGTTGCCTATAGTATTTTTATATTAATTATAGAAGTGGCGTGGACAGGCGTTTAAGCATTTTAGACTGCTGTGATGGCGACTGGGGAGGGTAGGAGTGCTTAAGTTTGAAACACGCATTTTACAGATTGGAACGCGCCTCTCCCACCACCATCGTCTATATTAAAGCCCACCGAAAAGCACTGCGTATGTGTAGCAGTTTCAGAAACCGTACTTGACATTTCGTGAACCTGAAAACTATTGTGACAACCACCTATTTATGGGAGAAATTAAATGCTACCAAAACGGTTAACTACAAGCACAATAATTATATAATTATGTAATATGACTTAAAAACACACAATCATGAAGAGCTTATTGATATAAATGTTAAGTGAATGACAAACATCTATGCCATAAAAGTTTTTCAAATTGGAACATCGGTTTTACCTTGCGAAATCTTGTCAAAAAATGTCAGACTCCCCTCCCGCTCGAATCATTTTTTTATTTGTACCAGTAAGCTGAGGTAAAATAATATGTTTTTCTTCATTCCTGGTGGTATGTGAAAGTTGGAGCCGTCAGACGGGAATTCAGTTGATCGTGTTTAGTTACCAACCGTTCTTATAATGCATATTATGCTAATATTAAAAGATTTATATATGTATAATATAATATAATTAATTGTAGGTATGTAAAATGAACAACAATGATATGGTTAAATTATAATAAACCATCCATTTTCAGATACCTAACCATCGTGACATCAATGCTGTCATTTGTGATGGAAAATGTTCCTAGTGATTGGGAATCAGTAAGCACATATAAAAGCAGTTATATATTATTTTTTATGATGATGTTCGTTGTAGAGAGGCACGTTTCGATTTAAAATATATACTATTATCTATAGTGTTAGTATAACTAGTTTACCACTAAAATATCGATACATATTAATTTAATAATCAACGCAGGACTTTAATATTAGACGTGGCTAAATGTTTTTATTTTAATAATTAAAATATACATTATTATTATAAACAACCAAAAGGCAATATTCTATACTTTATACTAAAAAAATTATTAGTGTAGAGTGTAGTATAATAGTCACTCATATGATAGTATGCACGTTAAACAGGATACAAAGACCGGCTGCACGGTAAGATAGACTAGACTCATATTATACATTATATATGTATGAATATTATATATTACAGGAGTTTATGTGATTATAGATATAGGTATTATAAAAATATAAGTTAGAAATATTCAGAATATTGTACTCGGAGTACTAAACCCAAAACTGCCACATACCTTATTTCGCTATTATACATTTTATTTCAAGACTTGTTTTTTATTATTTTATTCCACCATTTTGTATCTATATGACTTTATGATATGTAGGTACAAGGCCCTGAACTAAATTGTATATATTAATTCCAGTTCAAATGCATTTTTCAATATCATAAACTATCAATAATCTAATTATAATACTTTATTAAACTGTTAAAAAAAACATGTATATATTTTAAATAAGAACATTTAAAATTAACATGATTTATGTAAATTTATATTATGCTGATAGAACTTTGAATGTATCATATAACTTATGAGTTACGATATATTGACTACTCATCAGAAAAATAGTCTTATACAATTTTATTATAAGCTATACAACTATGAATTATGATATATGTTTACAGCATTAATCAGTAGCCCATGTGGACAGAAGCCGTGACAACCAAATACTATATATGTATACACAGTCACTCATGTAGGTACTATTGCTTCTATGGCTACTAGGGCTAGGAGGTTAGAAACGGGTACACTCTTGTAACCATTCCTAAAAATGTATTAGGTACTTATAAGTTACAAGCTACCATCATACATCATAGCCATTTACTATCATTTTTCAATTTCACACATAAATACACTGCATGCCTGGCGTCTGCGTAATCAATAAAACAGGGTCTCTCATTGGCATAATTATTATATAAAAACTAAATTATGTTATCATAAAATTTAATTTAAATTTGAATATTTCCAAGGTTCACAATGATCATAACTAGGGAGTTCATAAGTCATAACGAAAAGGTCTGTTTTCCCATAAATTATTAATAGAACATTCATTCTAAGATATCTTGATGTGATTGTTGGGCGGTCGTGGTTGGACCTGCCGTAGGGGTGGCCTACCATGAGGTAAACGGACACCTATAAATGTATGACTGGGAGGCGATTATGACAGTAGGAGCCACTAGTCACGACAAAGAGACCGATTACCACAAGTCATGGAGTTTGACCACGATCCGCAGGGTCAGCAAGTGTTGGTATTGAGTGACTTCGAGTTGGTCAACGTGGAGGAACTCGGTAGTTTGATGGTCGTCTGTTGGCCTTACAAGACGCCACAAGCTGAGTGCGAGGATTTCTACAAGAAACTCCAGATGGAGGTCATGAGATGCGAGGATGATGAAAGTTAAGTTGCTGCACTTAACAGGCGTATCCAATTGCTAGAAGAGGAAGGTTTGAAGGTGCTTGGCCACGGCCACTGCTAAGCTGGCAGATGCTTCACAAGCTGCCGATTAGTGTGAACGGATCCGAGAAGCGTTGGAGATCCGGACAAATATGGAGCATGATCGAGTGGCGGTTCTCGAAGCGCAATTGGCTCAAGCCAAAATTATTGCTGAGGAGGCTGACAAAAAGTATGATGAGGTCGAACGTAAATTGGTCATGATGGAACAAGATTTGGTGACTGACCAAAGGAAGGTAGTCTACGACATGCATCTGCATTACAACATCCAATACGCTGTGGAGGATGTAGTTGGAATGAGGCGGCCACTCAATTCGATCTGTGAGTCCACAAATATGCAAGAAAAGTATCGAGGATTGTCTCCGGTCTACCGAGTGACGGAACTGGGCCTGACAAAGGGGTACTGGTTTACTCGCAGTATGAAAAAGTAATAAAAATGCCACAAAAATATGTGTGTTAAATGCGTCTGGACAAAGAATGGCAAATAATAAACACAATATTACAATTATAATTGTTTTTTGAAAATGGAATTACAATTATACGCAATTTACTTTAATATATTTTACGGTTTAGTATATACATTTTTCAATGGTGAAAAAAATCGCAAATGTTCCAAAAATCTACGAAATAGCCATTACGTGTATAAAACTAAATACCGTGATAGGATTAACAGATATGAAAGATAACATAATATATTTATTATCACACCAAAATATTGAAAAATATTCCAAATTCTAGTTTCAAATATTATATGGATAGATGATATGTATTATATATATGTATATTATATATTATATACATTCTACGTTTGTAAACACATAAGATGATTTGGAACCAATAACGATCATACATCGGGGTAGAAAATTTAAAAACGCAATTTAAAATTATGAAATAAATTATTTACATAACTTAAATCAATATAAATTCGGACCACCCAGAAGGAATGCCACGGCATCTCACAGCCACTTCAAAGGAAAATACCCAAAACAATAATCACAAATGGATGCAGATTATCAGAACGCAATTTAAAAATAGAACTCTTCATTAATATCAAAATATTATAATTCACAGCCAACAACGCATTAATGATGCCTATATAATATGGAAACACAAAAGACAATCGGACTAAAAAAATATATATAAAAATGATACGGATATGTACCACATGACGCAATCGTCTACAATAACAAAGCAATTAAAACAACTACACATTCCAGACTTATCAGTTATCACCTAGCCATCCAATTCTACATACCCACAAAACTTAATATAATATTGATACACAAATAATAATAGAAAAAAAAGCATACTGACCAAATATCAAGAGTCAAAAATATTAACTTACAAATTTAATAACTTATAACTACTTTATCAAATTCCTCGCCATGTTAAACACGCGCCTTACCAGGAGCGATTAGAATCATAAGCAGTGGAAGACAGGCGATCCAGCGAAGGTGAAACGAAGAGCAGTAGATACAACACAGGAGAATTATTGTGACGGACGACCAGCAGCAGTCATATTCGGAAATACAACCCGACGGAAAATAAATAGTACCAGCGAATCAAGAAGTAGTATTCACACGACGGAGACGGTTAACGCACATCGCCGGCGAGCCAAGAAACTATCCTACGGCAGTAGTGAGTGATTACCAGCGGCTTTACACGCGGTTCTCCTCCACTACCGTTAACAGTCGATCTACCATTGCGACTACAAAAAGGTCCTTTTCAGGACCATTACAAATCCAGCGTGCCTGTCTAGGTGTTCTCCCCGAATCTCTCGACCTAACATTGACTTGTCCAAGTTCATAATTAGGTAGTCAGATTTCATTTCCCATTATATTTATATAATCTACTATTGATTTATGCCCTTAATATTGTTAAATTTAAATCGCGCCTCCTTAGGCCCGATACCGCCCGACACGATCTACTTACTTAAGTCAACCGTGCGGCCCGGATTAAACAAATCCCTAATAACTGTAAATAATTTATTTTAAAAACATTGTACAATAAATTTTATGATATCGTAAACAATATTCTTATTTAATAAAGAACCGTTTGTCGAGCATCGGCGCACTGTTTCAAAGCCCAGCAGTGTCGTAGGTATACCAATAGTATTAGTAAGCAGTATAAATCACAGTTGTTAATATATTGTAGGAATATACAAATAATTTAAAATATCACTTAATATCTACTTACCTTTAATGTATTAGTTTCCATGTCTGATTTATCAATCATGTTAACGTGTGATAATTTTGCTTGATCCGTTAAGTAAGAACTTAGAAACATTATGGAAATCAAAAATAGAATCTTAGCCATGGTGTTAATTTATAAACGCACAAAATATATTTAATAGAATAACAGTAGGTACCTATATAGACTTTAGAGATAACTGCACAACATAAGTTGTTACTAAACTGAGACCGGTTCTAACCTACCTATGCATCCATCTTAATGTAGAGCTATTTGATTATATTTTCAATTGGGAATTTTATTATATAAAAACTTATTATAGTCAATAAAAAAAATAATTTACGACAGTTATCTTCCCGAACACAAATAAGTACACATGTTAGTTGTAAATGACAAAATACAATTAATGAGATGTTCAATTCGATAACGTATTCGCAATTATAGAAATAATAGGTAAATAGGTAACCTTTTGCCTCAATAAATGTAGAGCTATTCGATTATTTCAATTAGACATTTTTAAAATTGAAAACTTGTAATAATGAATAAAAAATAATTATGTACAGCAGTTGTACGAGTTTTAAAAAATGATTTTGTAATTAAAAATAAATAAAATGTACAACTTTCATATTTAAGGATAGACTGACTGACTGTGTTCAATTACGATCGTTTTCTTATACAATGATATTATAGTATTATACCATTGAATTAAAATTTAAGACCATCCATTACAGTGACCTACTTAGAGCCAACTGTCCAGCAGAGCGACACCCACTGTCCTAACTTTTATATTATATAGTTTTTTTTAAGCCAACAGGCTAAATATTTTACATTATTTTTGTATCATCACTAGCTTAGCCAGCAGGCTACATATTATAAATGCTTATCAGTTATCATAAATGGCTTGCAATAAAAAGCGTTAAAAACCGATTGCAGGCCAGCATGCGTGATGCTGATTTTCAATGATCTAAAAGGGGACAAAACCAGAAAATGATTTCACATACCTTAAGTGTTAAACTTATAATATAACTAAAATACAGTATTAATAGAATAAGGGTTCGGCATTATTCGAAAGAATAACTGATTGGACACATTCTTTGAAGTATTTGTGTTTACGTATAGTATAAGGATAATTAATTATCCACCGAAAATCACTTATTAAATCCTGAATATTGAAGTTATAATATAATTACAATGCAATATTAATAGAAAAGGGTTCGGTACTATTCGAGACAATAAGTAATTGGACACATTCTTTTAAACATTGCATCTTGAGCATACCTACTATAAGATCCATATATTTGACAAGTCTCCTAAAATTATAACCACGGTTGACAGCCATCACATTTGTGTTCATTACAAATAAACATTAAGGTATTGTGTATATCAAATAATTATTATAAACGAACACTGAGGAGCAGTATAAAATAATGATAAAATAATGATATAATAATATCGCTACATAAATCTCAAATCATAAAAAGATCAAACGTGCAACTGTAGAAGTAAATTGTATATTGTAATAATAACGTGCATCGAACCATGAACAGAAGTAACGACTTCAAAGACATCCAGATCGACAAGTACACTGCAGCGACGATCAAGGTAAGTGACTCCACACTTATTAGCACTTAAGTCGAAACGATACTCTATTCCCCATCATAAACTATAATAATATCACAGATAGTTGTTAAATAGTTGCACAATCGATGCGTGGTTAAATCATTCATGGTTCCGTTCAAAATCTAAAAGACTTCCATAATAGTATACATCGAGCACTACAGTACAACTATTACATATTGAACTACCAATCCTCGTCAAAATATGGTTGATATCGTCGGCGCTGCTGTAGCTCCTGACGAATCTTTGCATGTGCAGCCCTGCATATCGTCCGAACCCATGCGGGGACAGGCTGCATCGCAGACGACCTGTGACGCTGCAGTGTCTGAGGAACACCTGGACATCGGGATGTGGCCTGTCGTGGCATATACATCGAATGAGGGGAACCTGGTGGTCTGGACTGGAGGTCTATAGTTCCGGGACCACAGCAGTGGACCGACGTGGCGACGGCGTGGAAAGGCGTAAAACGGGCCGGACGACTATATGCTATATGCTGCTGTGGTCACTGATAGGAATAACGGGCAGAAGAATCCCGGTTTTCGCCCCTCAGCCGAAGAACACCAGGTTGTACGGCGGTGACGTGGGGAGCGGTACGTGAAAGAATACAATGTGTCCGGGATGGTAAGTTAGCCTATGCGTTCTCTGCAGGTCACCCGCGGAACGACGAGATCGCGGTCGATGGCGTCGCGAGCTCGTGGTTGCCAACACGCTAGACCGTCTGGAGGAGCGTTTTAGAATGAATGAACTATTAATAATTTATGGGAAAACAGACGTATTTGTTATGACATTTGAACCCCTTAGTTATGGTCATTGTGAAACTTGGGAATATTTCAATTTCAATTTAGTTTTAATATAACATAGTTTAGTTTTATTTTATAATTATTACAATGAGACACCCTGGAATACATATAGTTTAGCACCCAATTCTAACAACTGTCAAACCATTTTTTCAGAAATCCTCCATTTTTTCAATAATAATAATAATAGTAAATAATTTACTGAAATGGAGTTATCTCGTTATTGCACGGACCCCTTCGACGGTTACCTCAACGATTAACATAATATTTTTTCATATTTTATAGACAATCAAGGGGCGAACATTATCGAATTTCAAGTTTCATTGGTTGGTCTCGTTTGTATTGGCGTTTGGCTTCGGAGAACAATGCACGGACGACGTCCAATACCGTTACGGTAAAGTAATACCGAAGGATTTTATCGTCGTACTCGCGGTATGAAATTATAATTGTTTTTTAAAAATGGAAATACAATTTTCAATTTTTGTAATTTTGTGTTCATTGTTTGCAAATCTGTGTCCAAACGCATTTAACACATACATTTTTATGATCGCATTTTTTCTAACCATTTCACTGGCAGTTCACAAAATGAGTGTTGTAGAATTGAATGGTATGCTGTATTACTGGACTTCATCCTAGGCAAGCCTTACGTGTTCAAAGCCAACATCGACGTGTCAGATGGAATGGCAAATGGAACTTTTGCTTATCTGGAGTATATCCGGGGAATCAGACGAAGAATGGATTTATAGCGATAAAGCAGCTGATATGACTAACCTTATTATGTCAGAACATACAATAGTCAATAATATGTTAAGTTGTAACATATCTGTAAATATCTGTACTTAACAGAAGATAGAATATAGAAAGTCTAAATTTATTTATTATTTATAAGCTATAATAATCTAAATTGTTTAAATTTAATATTGTTGGTACCTACTCAACCCCTCCGACATGTATTATATATAACAGGATATATAATAAAAGGTAGCGTGTCATGTGTTCGAATGCCGTATGTTCGAAAGTGTACGAAATGTGTACGAAAGATTGTCTGTACGAAAGATTATCTGTTCGAAAGATTATATGTTCGAAAGGTAGTATGTGCGAAATTGTCGATAAATGAAACTAAATAAAAATAACACTAATATCGCGTTTTCATTATATTGGATTTCACACAATCTTATCTTTATTGATTTTACGTGGGGAAAGCATTATAGATATTATTAAAAGTTCTTTTTTCTGTCATCTATCAGAACAATTTGATACATCATTACAAAAGTATCGAACACAATTTCGTTTGAACGTTGTTTTTAAATAATATTTTATACAATTTGTGTGAGTGATTTGTGTTTTAAATGGCTAGTATACAGACATTTAAAAGTATCCATGACAAGGAAATGTTACCTGTAAATAATTATGAATACATGTTTGATAAGGAAAGACTGCGAATACGTGATCAAAATAATATATATTATTGGAAATGTGCAAAACGATGTGGAGCAACATTTCGGACAATATTTGAGCACGGTGAACATAAACAAGACAATTGTTTTATTAATAATGATCATTCTCACGCACCAGATACAGTTAAACATCATTTCAAAATTCTAAAAAATTAAATTAAATAATGTGCTCAAAATTCACAAGATTCGCCAAAACAAATATATCAAAACGAAATTGCGAATTGCAACATTATAATTTCATCTCAAGTAACTAAAAACGCATCCAAACAAATCGTAAAAAGACAAAGAAAAGGAAAAGAACTAGATCCAGTTTCATTAAATTTTATACCTTCCTTGGAACTTCAAAATACAATTTCAGACAACCTTTCCTTTTGAAAAATGTAATCGAAGGAAATAATAAATTTATGATTTTTACAACCGTTAAGAATTGTATATACTTGAGGGAATCAAATTTTTGGCTCGCTGATGGAACATTCAAAGCTTGTCCTGGAATTTTTAAACAGGTATTTACAATACATGGATCAATTTCACGAGGTATTAATAATAATATTTGTGTATCATTGGTATACGTACTGATGACCAACCAAACTGAAGATGACTATAAAACAGTGCCAAACGAGTTTAATAATTTTGCGATTAAAAATAATATTAATTTCGAAAGTAATAAGGAACTTGAAATAATAACGGACTTTGAAAAAGCTTCAATCAACGCGATCAATGACGTCTTTCCATTTGTAACCCATTCTGCTAGTTTTTTTCACTTCTGTCAAAATATCTGGCACCATATTCAAAAAGAAGGGCTATCTACTAAGTACATGGAAGACCCGGAATTTAATTTGATTTGTCGGCATTTACCTGCTCTTTCTTTTCTTCCAGTAAATAAAGTACGTATTAAAAAAAATTACATAACACTTACCTTTTAATAATTTTATTATTTATTTTATTACTACCTATCTAATATTTCAGAGTCATGTAATGTTAATAAAATTATTCGTGGGAACTTTTAAATATATTAATATATTTTTTAGTTGATCGAAGGTTGGGAAATTGTGAAATTATTATTTAGCGATAACGAAAGAGAACAATCACTTTTAGAATACTTTGAAAATACTTATATTTATGGTAAACCAGCTATGAGACTACGCGGACGTATTAAACCTCAACGACACCCTCCCTTATTTCCAATTGAAATGTGGTCAGTAGCTTCAAGAATTGATGCAAATTTGTCAAGAACAACAAATATTGCTGAATCATGGCACGGTCGACTTAATAGGTATAGGAACAATATATCAAAAACCATAACATAATTGTTACAACTAAACTATTAAAAAATGTTTATAGATTAGTATCAAAACAACCAGGAGTTTACAAATTGATGAGACAGTTTCAAAAAATTCAGAATGAAACTGAAAATTCTATAGAGCAAACCATTCAAGGCCGAACAAGTAAAAAAAGAAAAACGAAGAACGGGAACAAAAATTTAAAAATTTAGTTCTAAGACTAAAAAATGTAGACATAAGTATTATTGAGTTTCTAAGAGGAATATCGTATAATTTAAGTTTTTATTTTTTTTTTTTATTTAGCATTTACATTTATTAACGACTAATTTATTTTACGACTTTTTGTTACCTATTTTTAAATTTAATTTTTTACGCAGAAAATCGAATCAACGAATAATAAATATTTTGGTAAAATTCGTGTATCATTTATCGATAATTTCGAACATACGACTTTTCGAACATATAATCTTTCGAACAGACAAATTTTCGTACACTTAACGTTCGAACATACAGCATTCGAACACATGACCCCTTAGCATAATAAAATATATCATTGACCAGACAAGGTTAATATAATTTCTTCAGGACTATAATATAATTATTATATATTAATTATGTTATATGAATGAATCTTTATTCTTTATATTATGTAGATTAAGTATATTATAGTTATGCATTAATACGGTTGTTACTTGAATTTACTTGAAGCGTACCTGCTGTATTGTGATAAAGCTTATTTTATATGGTGACCTGCAGTTATTTAGGTACAGTATACGTAGGCTCTAGACGACCGACGACCGCGCTCTCGTGATTACAACGATGTAATATATTTTGATTTTGTAGACGATTATGATTATATTTATAATATTTTAGCTATATAGTACGATAAATTTAATTAATTTCTGGTTTCATTGGGCAATACCTATAAAAATATTTAGAATTTATTTAGAAATCTTAAATATGACACATAATATTAAGCTTTAAGTAGGTTACGTACACATAAAAACAAACAACGGAACATGTTAATTAAGAATTTTTGGTTTATTTTTACATAACTAAACTACACTAGGTATATAAAATAAATCCAATGACATATTTTATAATATTAAATTATCATCCAATTCCTACTTCTATACTTTATAACTTCATATACACATTCCAAGGTTTCATAATTATAAAAATTAATAATACGTATATTAAAATATCCTTGGTATAGACTTTTTAATTTTTTTTACTAATTAAATATAATAAATAATTGAAATAAACTGAGACTTCATAGACTCTTACATCAAAATGACGGAAATATGGTAAATAAAGATATATATGAGTATTTGATGAATATAGAGAGTAATGACTAACGATTTGAACGTATTACATATAAATATTAGATCTTATAATCGAAAATAATTTTAACAAAAACGAGGGTGTTCTAATATATACAAATAATATACATACTATATCTGTCAATCAATTGCAATGTTCTCAGTGGCTAGATGTATAAAAATACATTTGTCAAAAAATGCAAACAGTGCACCTTAACTATGTAAAAAAAAACATTTCCCTTCTCATTTTTACAGACTTAGGACTGTCAGAATCAAAAATTAGATTACTGGTATGATTAAAAATGTTTTTAACAGGTCGTCACAATCGCCTATTTTGTGGATTATAGACGTACGACATAGACAAAACGCGTTTACGCAGCCTGAGTAGAACTCGCTCAACTTTGGTGTTAGAATAAAAACACCTTTAAAATAATTAAGATATGACAATATTTTGGAGAGCAAGACGTTGAGTATTTTTTAAAAAATTTAAATTTTGAAAAGTTAAAGGTATAATGAATTTGATTGATAATTGTTTTGTAGTAGTCTTCTATGCTCGGCTTGAAGTATAATATTTTTATTTCGGAAAAAAAACAGTAAACATTGGTATTCACTAATTTGGACAATCTGTGGTATGTTTAGGATTATTAGATTATTATATTTTTTTTTTAAATGAAAAAATACACCAATTCTGGGTATATTTATTATTTGGTTTAGTAGTAGTTTATTCTTCTTCTACTTTTTTTATTTCATAAGGTAAATATTCGTATCTTCCTTGATTTGGTTTTCTTGAATTTAGTTTTATAATTTTGATTCTTATATCTAAATGTTTGATCTTCAAATTAACGCTTAGTGTCTTTTTCTGTTTTCGTGTCTTCATATGTATTTTATATTTAATGTTGTTTTTATAATGATTAGTTTAATGCTTATTGTCTACTTTGAAAATATTGAATTCACCTCTTGTCTCTGAAGAACTTACGGAACCAGTCCAGAACAAAGACACTGAAGATACAAAACGATCAGCCGATAATAAACAGTACAGTATCACCGCTCTCCGGCATCATGAACAGTATCAACGACCACCGACAGTAGATAAATTAATGATTTTTTAGGTTTTCATTTATACATACAACAAATTATTAATGATTGAAAAGGTTGTATGACAGTTGATGCGAACAATTTGGAGATATAAATTCTTATTTTCATACATTATGGATGCAATGTATTGAACCAGAAAATAAAAAAAATATTTCTTTACGTTGAAGAACTTACTGATCCAGTCCAGAACGAAGACACTGAGGATACAAGATGACCAGCCGATAATAAGAAGTACGGTATCTCCGCCACACGCCATCATTAACCGTATCAACGACCAGTAACAGTAGATAATAGTTAGATATACATTAGTAGATACATAAATGCTTTTTTAGAATATCATGCTAGTGAACAAAGAATAATTTGTACAAATATATATATTCAATATATTATTAATACTAATCACTAATTTTAGACGAAATTCTTGCTAAAAGAGGTTCATTATACATATACATTTATATAAACAACAAATTATTAATGATTGAAAAGGTTGTATGACAGTTGATGCGAACAATTTGGAGATATAAATTCTTATTTTCATACATTATGGATACAATGTATTGAGCCAGAAAATAAAAAAAATATTTCTTTACGTTGAAGAACTTACTGAACCAGTCCAGAACGAAAACACTGAGGATACAAGACGACCAGCCGATAATAAGAAGTACGGTATCACCGCCACACGCCATCATTAACCGTATCAACGACCAGTAACAGTAGATAATAGATAGATATACATTAGTAGATACATAAATGTTTTTTTAGAATATCATGCTAGTGAACAAAGAATAATTTGTACAAATATATATATTCAATATATTATTAATACTAATCACTAATTTTAGACGAAATTCTTGCTAAAAGAGGATCATTATACATATACATTTATATATACAACAAATTATTAATGATTGAAAAGGTTGTATGACAGTTGATGCGAACAATTTGGAGATATAAATTCTTATTTTCATACATTATGGATACAATGTATTGAACCAGAAAATAAAAAAAATATTTCTTTACGTTGAAGAACTTACTGAACCAGTCCAGAACGAAAACACTGAGGATACAAGACGACCAGCCGATAATAAGAAGTACGGTATCACAGCCACACGCCATCATTAACCGTATCAACGACCAGTAACAGTAGATAATAGTTAGATATACATAAGTAGATACATAAATGCTTTTTTAGAATATCATGCTAGTGAACAAAGAATAATTTGTACAAATATATATATTCAATATATTATTAATACTAATCACTAATTTTAGACGAAATTCTGGCTAAAAGAGGATCATTATACATAAACATTTATATAAACAACAAATTATTAATGATTGAAAAGGTTGTATGACAGTTGATGCGAACAATTTGGAGATATAAATTCTTATTTTCATACATTATGGATACAATGTATTGAGCCAGAAAATAAAAAAAATATTTCTTTACGTTGAAGAACTTACTGAACCAGTCAGGAACGAAGACACTGAGGATACAAGATGACCAGCCGATAATAAGAAATACGTTATCACCGCCACACGCCATCATTAACCGTATAAACGACCAGTAACAGTAGATAATAGTTAGATATACATTAGTAGATACATAAATGTTTTTTTAGAATATCATGCTAGTGATCAAAGAATAATTTGTACAAATATATATATTCAATATATTATTAATACTAATCACTAATTTTAGACGAAATTCTTGCTAAAAGAGGATCATTATACATATACATTTATATAAACAACAAATTTTTAATGATTGAAAAGGTTGTATGACAGTTGATGCGAACAATTTGGAGATATAAATTCTTATTTTCATACATTATGGATACAATGTATTGAGCCAGAAAATAAAAAAAATATTTCTTTACGTTGGAAGAACTTACTGAACCAGTCCAGAACGAAGACACTGAGGATACAAGACGACCAGCCGATAATAAGAAGTACGGTATCGCCACAACACGCCATCATCAACCGTATCAACGACCAGTAACAGTAGATAATAGTTAGATATACATTAGTAGATACATAAATGTTTTTTTAGAATATCATGCCAGTGAACAAAGAATAATTTGTACAAATATATATATTCAATATATTGTTAATACTAATCACTAATTTTAGACGAAATTCTTGCTAAAAGAGGATCATTATACATAGACATTTATATAAACAACAAATTTTTAATGATTGAAAAGTTTGTATGACAGTTGATGCGAACAATTTGGAGATATAAATTCTTATTTTCATACATTATGGATACAATGTATTGAGCCAGAAAATAAAAAAAATATTTCTTTACGTTGAAGAACTTACTGAACCAGTCCAGAACGAAGACACTGAGGATACAAGATGACCAGCCGATAATAAGAAGTACGGTATCACCGCCACACGCCATCATTAACCGTATCAACGACCAGTAACAGTAGATAATAGTTAGATATACATTAGTAGATACATAAATGTTTTTTTAGAATATCATGCTAGTGAACAAAGAATAATTTGTACAAATATATATATTCAATATATTATTAATACTAATCACTAATTTTAGACGAAATTCTTGCTAAAAGAGGATCATTATACATATACATTTATATAAACAACAAATTATTAATGATTGAAAAGGTTGTATGACAGTTGATGCGAACAATTTGGAGATATAAATTCTTATTTTCATACATTATGGATACAATGTATTGAGCCAGAAAATAAAAAAAATATTTCTTTACGTTGAAGAACTTACTGAACCAGTCCAGAACGAAAACACTGAGGATACAAGACGACCAGCCGATAATAAGAAGTACGGTATCACCGCCACACGCCATCATTAACCGTATCAACGACCAGTAACAGTAGATAATAGATAGATATACATTAGTAGATACATAAATGTTTTTTTAGAATATCATGCTAGTGAACAAAGAATAATTTGTACAAATATATATATTCAATATATTGTTAATACTAATCACTAATTTTAGACGAAATTCTTGCTAAAAGAGGATCATTATACATAGACATTTATATAAACAACAAATTTTTAATGATTGAAAAGTTTGTATGACAGTTGATGCGAACAATTTGGAGATATAAATTCTTATTTTCATACATTATGGATACAATGTATTGAGCCAGAAAATAAAAAAAATATTTCTTTACGTTGAAGAACTTACTGAACCAGTCCAGAACGAAGACACTGAGGATACAAGATGACCAGCCGATAATAAGAAGTACGGTATCACCGCCACACGCCATCATTAACCGTATCAACGACCAGTAACAGTAGATAATAGTTAGATATACATTAGTAGATACATAAATGTTTTTTTAGAATATCATGCTAGTGGACAAAGAATAATTTGTACAAATATATATATTCAATATATTATTAATACTAATCACTAATTTTAGACGAAATTCTTGCTAAAAGAGGATCATTATACATATACATTTATATAAACAACAAATTATTAATGATTGAAAAGGTTGTATGACAGTTGATGCGAACAATTTGGAGATATAAATTCTTATTTTCATACATTATGGATACAATGTATTGAGCCAGAAAATAAAAAAAATATTTCTTTACGTTGAAGAACTTACTGAACCAGTCAGGAACGAAGACACTGAGGATACAAGATGACCAGCCGATAATAAGAAGTACGTTATCACCGCCACACGCCATCATTAACCGTATCAACGACCAGTAACAGTAGATAATAGTTAGATATACATTAGTAGATACATAAATGTTTTTTTAGAATATCATGCTAGTGAACAAAGAATAATTTGTACAAATATATATATTCAATATATTATTAATACTAGTCACTAATTTTAGACGAAATTCTTGCTAAAAGAGGATCATTATACATAGACATTTATATATACAACAAATTTTTAATGATTGAAAAGGTTGTATGACAGTTGATGCGAACAATTTGGAGATATAAATTCTTATTTTCATACATTATGGATACAATGTATTGAGCCAGAAAATAAAAAAAATATTTCTTTACGTTGGAAGAACTTACTGAACCAGTCCAGAATGAAGACACTGAGGATACAAGACGACCAGCCGATAATAAGAAGTACGGTATCGCCACAACACGCCATCATCAACCATATCAACGACCAGTAACAGTAGATAATAGTTAGATATACATTAGTAGATACATAAATGTTTTTTTAGAATATCATGCTAGTGAACAAAGAATAATTTGTACAAATATATATATTCAATATATTATTAATACTAGTCACTAATTTTAGACGAAATTCTTGCTAAAAGAGGATCATTATACATAGACATTTATATAAACAACAAATTTTTAATGATTGAAAAGTTTGTATGACAGTTGATGCGAACAATTTGGAGATATAAATTCTTATTTTCATACATTATGGATACAATGTATTGAGCCAGAAAATAAAAAAAATATTTCTTTACGTTGAAGAACTTACTGAACCAGTCCAGAACGAAGACACTGAGGATACAAGATGACCAGCCGATAATAAGAAGTACGGTATCACCGCCACACGCCATCATTAACCGTATCAACGACCAGTAACAGTAGATAATAGTTAGATATACATTAGTAGATACATAAATGTTTTTTTAGAATATCATGCTAGTGAACAAAGAATAATTTGTACAAATATATATATTCAATATATTATTAATACTAATCACTAATTTTAGACGAAATTCTTGCTAAAAGAGGATCATTATACATATACATTTATATAAACAACAAATTATTAATGATTGAAAAGTTTGTATGACAGTTGATGCGAACAATTTGGAGATATAAATTCTTATTTTCATACATTATGGATACAATGTATTGAGCCAGAAAATAAAAAAAATATTTCTTTACGTTGAAGAACTTACTGAACCAGTCCAGAACGAAGACACTGAGGATACAAGATGACCAGCCGATAATAAGAAGTACGGTATCACCGCCACACGCCATCATTAACCGTATCAACGACCAGTAACAGTAGATAATAGTTAGATATACATTAGTAGATACATAAATGTTTTTTTAGAATATCATGCTAGTGAACAAAGAATAATTTGTACAAATATATATATTCAATATATTATTAATACTAATCACTAATTTTAGACGAAATTCTTGCTAAAAGAGGATCATTATACATATACATTTATATAAACAACAAATTATTAATGATTGAAAAGGTTGTATGACAGTTGATGCGAACAATTTGGAGATATAAATTCTTATTTTCATACATTATGGATACAATGTATTGAGCCAGAAAATAAAAAAAATATTTCTTTACGTTGAAGAACTTACTGAACCAGTCCAGAACGAAAACACTGAGGATACAAGACGACCAGCCGATAATAAGAAGTACGGTATCACCGCCACACGCCATCATTAACCGTATCAACGACCAGTAACAGTAGATAATAGATAGATATACATTAGTAGATACATAAATGTTTTTTTAGAATATCATGCTAGTGAACAAAGAATAATTTGTACAAATATATATATTCAATATATTGTTAATACTAATCACTAATTTTAGACGAAATTCTTGCTAAAAGAGGATCATTATACATAGACATTTATATAAACAACAAATTTTTAATGATTGAAAAGTTTGTATGACAGTTGATGCGAACAATTTGGAGATATAAATTCTTATTTTCATACATTATGGATACAATGTATTGAGCCAGAAAATAAAAAAAATATTTCTTTACGTTGAAGAACTTACTGAACCAGTCCAGAACGAAGACACTGAGGATACAAGATGACCAGCCGATAATAAGAAGTACGGTATCACCGCCACACGCCATCATTAACCGTATCAACGACCAGTAACAGTAGATAATAGTTAGATATACATTAGTAGATACATAAATGTTTTTTTAGAATATCATGCTAGTGGACAAAGAATAATTTGTACAAATATATATATTCAATATATTATTAATACTAATCACTAATTTTAGACGAAATTCTTGCTAAAAGAGGATCATTATACATATACATTTATATAAACAACAAATTATTAATGATTGAAAAGGTTGTATGACAGTTGATGCGAACAATTTGGAGATATAAATTCTTATTTTCATACATTATGGATACAATGTATTGAGCCAGAAAATAAAAAAAATATTTCTTTACGTTGAAGAACTTACTGAACCAGTCAGGAACGAAGACACTGAGGATACAAGATGACCAGCCGATAATAAGAAGTACGTTATCACCGCCACACGCCATCATTAACCGTATCAACGACCAGTAACAGTAGATAATAGTTAGATATACATTAGTAGATACATAAATGTTTTTTTAGAATATCATGCTAGTGAACAAAGAATAATTTGTACAAATATATATATTCAATATATTATTAATACTAGTCACTAATTTTAGACGAAATTCTTGCTAAAAGAGGATCATTATACATAGACATTTATATATACAACAAATTTTTAATGATTGAAAAGGTTGTATGACAGTTGATGCGAACAATTTGGAGATATAAATTCTTATTTTCATACATTATGGATACAATGTATTGAGCCAGAAAATAAAAAAAATATTTCTTTACGTTGGAAGAACTTACTGAACCAGTCCAGAATGAAGACACTGAGGATACAAGACGACCAGCCGATAATAAGAAGTACGGTATCGCCACAACACGCCATCATCAACCATATCAACGACCAGTAACAGTAGATAATAGTTAGATATACATTAGTAGATACATAAATGTTTTTTTAGAATATCATGCTAGTGAACAAAGAATAATTTGTACAAATATATATATTCAATATATTATTAATACTAGTCACTAATTTTAGACGAAATTCTTGCTAAAAGAGGATCATTATACATAGACATTTATATAAACAACAAATTTTTAATGATTGAAAAGTTTGTATGACAGTTGATGCGAACAATTTGGAGATATAAATTCTTATTTTCATACATTATGGATACAATGTATTGAGCCAGAAAATAAAAAAAATATTTCTTTACGTTGAAGAACTTACTGAACCAGTCCAGAACGAAGACACTGAGGATACAAGATGACCAGCCGATAATAAGAAGTACGGTATCACCGCCACACGCCATCATTAACCGTATCAACGACCAGTAACAGTAGATAATAGTTAGATATACATTAGTAGATACATAAATGTTTTTTTAGAATATCATGCTAGTGAACAAAGAATAATTTGTACAAATATATATATTCAATATATTATTAATACTAATCACTAATTTTAGACGAAATTCTTGCTAAAAGAGGATCATTATACATATACATTTATATAAACAACAAATTATTAATGATTGAAAAGTTTGTATGACAGTTGATGCGAACAATTTGGAGATATAAATTCTTATTTTCATACATTATGGATACAATGTATTGAGCCAGAAAATAAAAAAAATATTTCTTTACGTTGAAGAACTTACTGAACCAGTCCAGAACGAAGACACTGAGGATACAAGATGACCAGCCGATAATAAGAAGTACGGTATCACCGCCACACGCCATCATTAACCGTATCAACGACCAGTAACAGTAGATAATAGTTAGATATACATTAGTAGATACATAAATGTTTTTTTAGAATATCATGCTAGTGAACAAAGAATAATTTGTACAAATATATATATTCAATATATTATTAATACTAATCACTAATTTTAGACGAAATTCTTGCTAAAAGAGTATCATTATACATATACATTTATATATACAACAAATTATTAATGATTGAAAAATTGTATGACAGTTGATGCGAACAATTTGGAGATATAAATTCTTATTTTCATACATTATGGATACAATGTATTGAGCCAGAAAATAAAAAAAATATTTCTTTACGTTGAAGAACTTACTGAACCAGTCCAGAACGAAGACACTGACGATACAAGACGACCAGCCGATAATAAGAAGTACGGTATCGCCGCCACACGCCATCATTAACCGTATCAACGACCAGTAACAGTAGATAATAGTTAGATATACATTAGTAGATACATAAATGTTTTTTTAGAATATCATGCTAGTGAACAAAGAATAATTTGTACAAATATATATATTCAATATATTATTAATACTAATCACTAATTTTAGACGAAATTCTTGCTAAAAGAGGATCATTATACATATACATTTATATATACAACAAATTATTAATGATTGAAAAGGTTGTATGACAGTTGATGCGAACAATTTGGAGATATAAATTCTTATTTTCATACATTATGGATACAATGTATTGAACCAGAAAATAAAAAAAATATTTCTTTACGTTGAAGAACTTACTGAACCAGTCCAGAACGAAAACACTGAGGATACAAGACGACCAGCCGATAATAAGAAGTACGGTATCACAGCCACACGCCATCATTAACCGTATCAACGACCAGTAACAGTAGATAATAGTTAGATATACATAAGTAGATACATAAATGCTTTTTTAGAATATCATGCTAGTGAACAAAGAATAATTTGTACAAATATATATATTCAATATATTATTAATACTAATCACTAATTTTAGACGAAATTCTTGCTAAAAGAGGATCATTATACATATACATTTATATAAACAACAAATTATTAATGATTGAAAAGGTTGTATGACAGTTGATGCGAACAATTTGGAGATATAAATTCTTATTTTCATACATTATGGATACAATGTATTGAGCCAGAAAATAAAAAAAATATTTCTTTACGTTGAAGAACTTACTGAACCAGTCAGGAACGAAGACACTGAGGATACAAGATGACCAGCCGATAATAAGAAGTACGTTATCACCGCCACACGCCATCATTAACCGTATCAACGACCAGTAACAGTAGATAATAGTTAGATATACATTAGTAGATACATAAATGTTTTTTTAGAATATCATGCCAGTGAACAAAGAATAATTTGTACAAATATATATATTCAATATATTGTTAATACTAATCACTAATTTTAGACGAAATTCTTGCTAAAAGAGGATCATTATACATATACATTTATATATACAACAAATTATTAATGATTGAAAAGGTTGTATGACAGTTGATGCGAACAATTTGGAGATATAAATTCTTATTTTCATACATTATGGATACAATGTATTGAGCCCGAAAATAAAAAAAATATTTCTTTACGTTGGAAGAACTTACTGAACCAGTCCAGAACGAAGACACTGACGATACAAGACGACCAGCCGATAATAAGAAGTACGGTATCGCCACAACACGCCATCATCAACCATATCAACGACCAGTAACAGTAGATAATAGTTAGATATACATTAGTAGATACATAAATGCTTTTTTAGAATATCATGCTAGTGAACAAAGAATAATTTGTACAAATATATATATTCAATATATTATTAATACTAATCACTAATTTTAGACGAAATTCTTGCTAAAAGAGGATCATTATACATAGACATTTATATAAACAACAAATTTTTAATGATTGAAAAGTTTGTATGACAGTTGATGCGAACAATTTGGAGATATAAATTCTTATTTTCATACATTATGGATACAATGTATTGAGCCAGAAAATAAAAAAAATATTTCTTTACGTTGAAGAACTTACTGAACCAGTCCAGAACGAAGACACTGAGGATACAAGATGACCAGCCGATAATAAGAAGTACGGTATCACCGCCACACGCCATCATTAACCGTATCAACGACCAGTAACAGTAGATAATAGTTAGATATACATTAGTAGATACATAAATGTTTTTTTAGAATATCATGCTAGTGAACAAAGAATAATTTGTACAAATATATATATTCAATATATTATTAATACTAATCACTAATTTTAGACGAAATTCTTGCTAAAAGAGTATCATTATACATATACATTTATATATACAACAAATTATTAATGATTGAAAAATTGTATGACAGTTGATGCGAACAATTTGGAGATATAAATTCTTATTTTCATACATTATGGATACAATGTATTGAGCCAGAAAATAAAAAAAATATTTCTTTACGTTGAAGAACTTACTGAACCAGTCCAGAACGAAGACACTGACGATACAAGACGACCAGCCGATAATAAGAAGTACGGTATCGCCGCCACACGCCATCATTAACCGTATCAACGACCAGTAACAGTAGATAATAGTTAGATATACATTAGTAGATACATAAATGTTTTTTTAGAATATCATGCTAGTGAACAAAGAATAATTTGTACAAATATTAATGTTCAATATATTATTAATACTAATCACTAATTTTAGACGAAATTCTTGCTAAAAGAGGATCATTATACATATACATTTATATATACAACAAATTATTAATGATTGAAAAGGTTGTATGACAGTTGATGCGAACAATTTGGAGATATAAATTCTTATTTTCATACATTATGGATACAATGTATTGAACCAGAAAATAAAAAAAATATTTCTTTACGTTGAAGAACTTACTGAACCAGTCAGGAACGAAGACACTCAGGATACAAGATGACCAGCCGATAATAAGAAGTACGGTATCACCGCCACACGCCATCATTAACCGTATCAACGACCAGTAACAGTAGATAATAGTTAGATATACATAAGTAGATACATAAATGCTTTTTTAGAATATCATGCTAGTGAACAAAGAATAATTTGTACAAATATATATATTCAATATATTATTAATACTAATCACTAATTTTAGACGAAATCCTTGCTAAAAGAGGATCATTATACATATACATTTATATATACAACAAATTATTAATGATTGAAAAGGTTTTATGACAGTTGATGCGAACAATTTGGAGATATAAATTCTTATTTTCATACATTATGGATACAATGTATTGAGCCAGAAAATAAAAAAAATATTTCTTTACGTTGAAGAACTTACTGAACCAGTCCAGAACGAAGACACTGAGGATACAAGATGACCAGCCGATAATAAGAAGTACGGTATCACCGCCACACGCCATCATTAACCGTATCAACGACCAGTAACAGTAGATAATAGTTAGATATACATAAGTAGATACATAAATGCTTTTTTAGAATATCATGCTAGTGAACAAAGAATAATTTGTACAAATATATAATATTCAATATATTATTAATACTAATCACTAATTTTAGACGAAATTCTTGCTAAAAGAGGATCATTATACATATACATTTATATAAACAACAAATTATTAATGATTGAAAAGGTTGTATGACAGTTGATGCGAACAATTTGGAGATATAAATTCTTATTTTCATACATTATGGATACAATGTATTGAGCCAGAAAATAAAAATATATTTCTTTACGTTGAAGAACTTACTGAACCAGTCCAGAACGAAGACACTGAGGATACAAGAAGACCAGCCGATAATAAGAAGTACGGTATCACCGCCACACGCCATCATTAACCGTATCAACGACCAGTAACAGTTGATAATAGTTAGATATACATTAGTAGATACATAAATGTTTTTTTAGAATATCATGCTAGTGAACAAAGAATAATTTGTACAAATATATATATTCAATATATTATTAATACTAATCACTAATTTTAGACGAAATTCTTGCTAAAAGAGGATCATTATACATATACATTTATGTATACAACAAATGTTTAATGATTGAAAAGGTTGTATGACAGTTGATGGGAACAATTTGGAGATATAAATTCTTATTTTCATACATTATGGATACAATGTATTGAGCCAGAAAATAAAAAAAATATTTCTTTACGTTGGAAGAACTTACTGAACCAGTCCAGAACGAAGACACTGAGGATACAAGACGACCAGCCGATAATAAGAAGTACGGTATCGCCACAACACGCCATCATTAACCGTATTAACGACCAGTAACAGTAGATAATAGTTAGATATACATTAGTAGATACATAAATGTTTTTTAGAATATCATGCTAGTGAACAAAGAATAATTTGTACAAATATATATATTCAATATATTGTTAATACTAATCACTAATTTTAGACGAAATTCTTGCTAAAAGAGGATCAGAGACTCATTCGACGGTAAATGAAACACATGATCATTCGACATCAATGGCGCAAGTCTTATACTAGTACAAGTAATGTCATTCAATAATGAATTATAGATTTGTAATAATAATAAGGCTGATGTAGGTACTTATTTTTGGTTACCGATATTTTTTTAAAACAATGTCAACATTTGTTATCTCTTACTTTACTTTTAATTCCCAGGTCTCATTTAATGTGTAAATCTAAGAAAAAACATAAATTATATCATGTGATTACAATAATTAAGTACACATTATCTTTTTTAAAGAAATGTTAAACTGTAAGGAGAAGTGATGAGTCAAAGCTAAGGGTTTTTGGAAGAAAAATATTATGAAGGATATATGGACTATGTCGTGATCCGCAAACAGGGGAATGGCGTAAAAGACACAATGAGGAGTTATGTGACCTGTACAACAGAGCGGATATAGTAAAGGAGATAAAAAGATAAAGATTGGAATGGGCCGGTCACGACGTTTGGAGGAAATCTGATGCTATGACAATGACGGTCCTACAAGAGAATCCAAGTCATACAATTTTTCCAAGATATTGTCATATTATAATATGGCGTATGACTATGTGTATCATTACAATAATGGTAAGGATAACATAGAGTCTTATGTAAATGCCATTATTTTGTTGGCTTAAAATTATATTTATAAACATTTTTTTTTTTACCTAGAGTTGTAAAAATCATCACAAATTTCATATCGGAGGTAAATTAGAAGCATTAGAAAAATTAACCCGTACACGAGACACTTCCAAAACAGTGAATTTGTGTTGCTACTCTTGCTGATATCTTGGGTAATCATGTTCGTATTCATTTTGATGTATGGACAGATGATTTTGATTATTGGGTGGATATTACATCAACCAATGGGGACCGAGTGGCCGACCCGAGTTCGATACCTTGGCCGCGGGCGTCATTTTTCTTCGGGCAAGTCACGGTGTCCGGAGAACAAGTGCCGCCATCCCCCCCACCCGGGGCACGGCGGAAACCTAAGGGTGCCCCATTAGAAATTCTGCCAAAACACAACACACACGTGTACCAACCTACCCAATTTAAAAAACCTACAGTGCCCTCCCCCGAACCAATGGCCTATGTTGCCGCGGGTTACCCAATAAAAAAAAAAAAAACATCAACCAATATACATCCAGTAAGGTGGTGTGATAATAATGGTCGAACTTTGTCTCCACCTCCCTGTGTGCATAAAGGTGATTTCGATATCTCAGAGACTGTATTTTTATGTCTCAAATGTGACATCGCATAACTACTACTATGTACTCTCAAATTGACCAGAATATTTTTTTCATATTTTCCGGGCTCCACTTTGTGTACTCTCAGCGAAGTCGGTGCGCTGAAATAGGGAAGTCTCGTGTTACTCTATATGATTGCTATGAAACTTACAATGTGACGAAATATAGAACATTGTTTTGCGACATCGCATTCAATAACTTCACAGGTAGGGATATTACAGTGCCTACTACATCTCCGCGATACCCATAGGTACAAATATTAAACATAAATTTCACAAAATAACTGCTATATAACATCTCTGAGAATATTTTTTGTACACAGGGCTAGTGGTTATAATGGTAATTCGTTATTTTTAACATCATTAAATGCATACTAAAATATTAAAATTTATTTAGATATGAAAGGAAGAAAACCTTTGACTGAATACTTAGCAAAGACGAATAGTGAACCTGTTCCTGAAGATGCATTTGTTCGTAGACCTTTACTCGATTATTCTAATAAAATTATAATTGAGGTTGTTGATCTTATTGTTCCAAGACTATTAAGAATTGCTAAGGTAGTAGATGCAAGAGGAGATGAACTAAAAATTGTTCCAACCTTCAAATCATGAACACTTCAAGCAAACCAACACAGAAAAAAGACACAAGACGATCAGCCGATAATAAACACTACAGTATCACCGCTTCCCGGCATCATGAACCGTATCAACGACCACCGACAGTAGATACATTAATGATTTTTTAGGTTTTCATTCATATATACAACAAATTATTAATGATTGAAAAGGTTGTATGACAGTTGATGCGAACAATTTGGAGATATAAATTCTTATTTTCATACATTATGGATACAATGTATTGAGCCAGAAAATAAAAAAAATATTTCTTTACGTTTGAAGAACTTACTGAACCAGTCCAGAACGAAGAAACTGACGATACAAGACGACCAGCCGATAATAAGAAGTACGGTATCGCCGCCACACGTCATCATTAACCGTATCAACCACCAGTAACAGTAGATAATAGTTAGATATACATTAGTAGATACATAAATGTTTTTTTAGAATTTCATGCTAGTGAATAAAGAATAATTTGTACAAATATATATATTCAATATATTATTAATACTAATCACTAATTTTAGACGAAATTCTTGCTAAAAGAGGATCAGAGACTCATTTGACGGTAAATGAAACACATGATCATTCGACACCAATGGCGCAAGTCTTATACTAGTACAAGTAATGTCATTCAATAATGAATTATAGATTTGTAATTATAATAAGGCTGATGTAGGTACTTATTTTTGGTTACCGATATTTTTTTAAAACAATGTCAACATTTGTTATCTATTACTTTACTTTTAATTCCCAGGTCTCATTTAATGTGTAAATCTAAGAAAAAACATAAATTATATCATGTGATTACAATAATTAAGTACACATTTTCTTTTTTAAAGAAATGTTAGACTGTAAGGAGAAGTGATGAGTCAAAGCTAAGGGTTTTTGGAAGAAAAATATTAAGAAGGATATATGGACCATGTCGTGATCCGCAAACAGGGGAATGGCGTAAAAGACACAATGAGGAGTTATGTGACCTGTACAACAGAGACGTCCAAACTGATCATTGACTGCCATCAAGAAATGTTCAAAACAGTTTAACTATGTACAACCGAATAGTTGGCAAGAGTGGCCTAGTAAAACTCCATCCATTATCAAACAATCATTTCTCTCCAACTTACACAAAAAAGTCTATAAGAAAAAAGCAATAGAAAATCATTACCAGTACCTAAAATGCCTATGCTCCTAAGAGCCATATGACATAATATAAACCAACAACATCAAAAATAAATGAATCCATGGAAAACATATTTTAACAATCTGGTGGCAATATTCATGAACTATCAGTTAACGCATGGTGGTGTCATCTAAGAAGTGAGGATAACCCCGCAGGCATTATATCTCGTGGCAAAAACACGGAAAAATTAGCGAGGTGTAAACTGTGGTGGCAAGGAGTAGCATGGATCACCAACAAATCATCAGAATGACTAGTAATACCAAGAAAACTGCCTGATGATGAGACTTTATTATAAAGAAAAAAAGACTATAATAACATTAACCGGTACTACGTCTTCCATGGAAACCAGTAGTGAATTCATTGATAGACTGATATCACGATTTTCAAAGTTGAGGACGCTAATCAATGTTACCGCACGTCTACTACGCTTGGGTAAAAGGGGAACCAGAACGACTAAACCGTGCTCAGTGATACCACATGGAGCTCTAACACCAGAAGAAGGTGAATTTAAATTGAAGAGACTGATATTACTAACACTGCAAAATGCTTACAAATCAGAATGCAACAGTTTAACTATATACAACCGAATAGTTGGCAAGAGTGGCCTAGTAAAACTCCATCCATTATCAAACAATCATTTCTGTCCAACTAATACAAAAAAGTCTAAAAGAAAGAAGGCAATAGAAAATCTTTAATAAAATGATTATGCTCCTAAGACTCCTATGACTTAATATAAACCAACAACATCAACTGGTTATAGTGGTCAATCACAAAAAGGCTGAAAAGAGTGGTCAATTTGAATAATCTTTTTTCAAATATAAAACAACTTTAAGAAAAAAATGCCGAACTGGCGAATGCTTGTTATATGTTGGGAATGACTTAAATTAAAGTTACAGAGTACCAAAACGCATCTATTGCTTTTAAGAAAGCAATTGTTATAGAACACGAAAATTTAGCAGTTACATTCTGTCTTCTAAATAATATGGGATTGTCTGCTTAAATATACAAAAAATATTATTTTTTTTATTCGATGATACATACGGGAACAAAACAATGTATAAGGGGGACGGAGTGGCCGAGCGGACTAAGTAAAGAAGTGTGACGGAGGCACAACTGTCGAGTACCGAACTGCAACGTCCAAACTGATCATTGACTGCCATCAAGAAATGTTCAAAGACGATATTTCCCGGATTATCACGAAAGGATACGTAAGCAAAAAAACCGAATTACGCCCGCCAGCTCAATCCATTCATAGACGATGTTGGACCTCTGAGAGTGAGAGGGCGACTTCAGAACTCATCTTTTGCTCGCGGTCAACAACACTCAATAGTTTTGCCGACATGTCAATTTACCAGCTTGTTGTTTAACCTGGGTATACTCACCTGACTCTCCTACATTGCGGCCCTCAATTACTACTAGCATCAATCAGTCATACATACTGGCCTTTAGGTACAACAACACTATCAAAAAAAATTGTTCACTCCTGTGTAACTTGTAACAAGGTCAAACCCTATCTGTGACCCCTATCATGGGACAATTACTGAATTGTCGCACAGAACAGTCACAAGTCTTTGCAACAACTGGCGTAGATTACTGCGGACCATTCGTCTTAAGAACTAGTCAAAAAAAGTAAGAACTTTAAAAAGCAGTGAGAATAATAGTGATATAATAGTGATAAATAGTGAGAGCGTGCCAACCCTACGAGTCTTCCTGGAGGTATCAAAGAAAATCCATATAAATTCGACTTTTGCACATTACCTAATATTTCAAAAAGTTTCAGTGCTATTTACATAGTTTTTAAGTAACCTTTTAAAAAAAATGTTTTTTGTGTTAAAAAGTCACAGATATTATAAATCCAAGACAAATAAATTTTATTTTATTTTTTTTTTGAATCGCAACAAAAAAACTCAGTACCAATAAAAAATAAAATATACTTGAATATTGTGATATAATTATGTATATTATTAAATTGAATACTAGTGGTCATTTATCAATTTATAACTATTTAACTTTTATTTTCCAAAAGACTAGTTTTTGACATATTATTTTATTTGAATTGTTAATGTTAAACATTTTTAATTTATTATTATTTTTTTGAATTTGTAAGTTTTAATTATTTAGTTTACATAAATTAATAATGATTTATAATGTTGTATCTATTATTTTATTATTTACTCATATTTGATGAAATAACCAATAAAAATAATACAATATTAAAAATAAAAAGGAATATTTAATTTGAGTTTATACAGCTTTGGTCAATTTATAAAACGTTGTAAGCAAATGTTTAAAATTAATGTTTTAAACAATTTGTTTAAAACATAACAACCCTGTTTATTATAAAAAATGTACTGTATTTGAAACCAAAGAATCACATTTGACACCAACATTTATATTAACAATAATATTAGCACTAAATTAATAGCTTTTTTAGGTATGACTGAAGTCCAAATTATGTTTTACAAAAGTTCATGGCACATTAAAAAACCTACCTAATCTACCAGTAGTTATGACCAACAATTAAAAAAAAAAAAAAAAAAATAACAAAATGTGAATGAATTTCACAATAATAACAAATAATAATATTCTGATGATATTGAACTTTATAAAAATTCACAATGATAATATTTGATTTCATACTAATGACGACATTCAACTGTTTTCCTTTGTTAGTGGCATTTAATTGAAAATATATACAAGATCCAAATGACTCATCTGATACACAATGATATCAATGTTGTATAAGTAATAGTGAAATACAGAGTTTCTACTGACTTATAGGTACGCTTATAACATAAAGACCAATGTGTTTGAAGGTCTGCTGACAGCATAATACCCACATTGTTTATTATTGTTGCAAAAATATATTTTCATTGTTCATTATCGATGTAATATATACCAATGGATCATATTTTTTGAGTATAACTGAGAGCAATTTATGCTTGGTCATCTTGATAGGTGGGTTCAATGGTTTAAGGATAACTCTGAACAAATTGTAACAAGATTGTCATCTCAAACTTTAAGCATTGGCCCATATAACTCTGGTGAAGTGTGAGAGTATAAGTTGTATCAGCAGTGGACGGTATATCAGACAGTACATAAGAGTATCAGACAAGTTTAAACACAATTTTTTTAAAGTGAGATGTGATTTTTTTTATTCCAATTAGACTCTAATAATGTTAAACAATATTTGATCCTGCAAAAATCATTTTTAATGATTCTGGCTATTGTAGGATTGTCACATATTTTGTTTTCAAAGTTTTCTTTACATATTGTGGCTAAAAATGGAGTGAGTTTAGTCCCTTGTGACACAGTTTTTCAAAATCAAAGTTGTATCTCTGATACAGTGGTAGCTGAGCTTCCGGTCCCATTACACAAGATGTCATTCAAAGACAAGCATTATATTGTAATAACTGATGATGCGTTATTTTTAATATGTTTTAGTGGTGAGGATGACCTGCATTAACACAACATGAAGAGGTAAATAACAAACCGGTAATGTAGAGAAACATAGCGTCACATTTGTTTTATATTACTATGTTGAGGTACTCTTTCATGAAATTATGACACACGTTTGGTAGTGTAGTCTTATACAAGTTTGTTTAACACCGGGTTGCAAAATCTTTACCCTTGATTACCCAAGGTAACTGGGTAACTGTTTGAAAGGTAATCTTCTCTCGTGGACTTGATCAACTGTTAACATAACTTTATTGACTGTTGTCATGTAATATACTTATGGTATGTTCATCCAAGTATCAATAGGTTGTGTTGGAACAGCAGTACCAGTAATTTTTGATAATATATGACAGTTAATTGTAGTTCAAAATCCACTTGTCATACAATAGCACACTGCAAATGTTATTAACTAAGCATACCCATTGTAGTACACTATAATGTTTGCCAACCAGGTATTATTGTGGAACATTAAATTATAAATGAAATATGATTCCCACTCTTGAATACTAACATTAAATGTTTGTCTAGCTATTGATGCTATTAATGAAATCATTGTCCTTGGATATTGATACGGTTTATAGTTCATCAAAGTTATTCAGTTGAGTTTAGACGTGCTCTAAATTCTGTTTTGTACAATTGTTTTATGATTACAGTCTTATGTTCCCAAATTATTATATAATTATTAATTCGTGCAATCTTATTTCTTCTCTTTTGACTGTTCATGATAAATTCTTTTGAAAAACAAAATCAAACAGTTGAATGGTCTTTATGATCTATTTGAAGGTGTGGTGATTGGTTGAGGGCAATTACTTTATTGCTAATTCTTACAATGTATACAATTCAAATTACTTAATTATTAATAGCATAGCAATCACCATATTATTTTTTTTCAGTTTTATTTTTTTATTACTTATTGCAATACATTAATAATAATTATGATTTTTTTTTTTTTTTATAATAGTCATGTTTTCAATAAATTAATTATAAGTATGATCCGTCTATGCTCTACAGTTGAATGGCCTTTTTACAGTATTTTTAAAGGTTCCACAACTTATCACCAAATGGTTCTAATTAATTGAGGTTGTTTACTTTATTACTATTTTTACTATGTTGTATACAATTAAAATGACTTAGTTTTTAATAGCATAGAAGTCAACTTACAATTTTTTGTTTTTTGTTTTTTTTTTTTTCAATTTTTTTTTTTGTTTTATCTTTTATTACTTATTGAAATACATTAATAATAAGTATAATTTTCATTTTTTCTTTTTCTTTTAACAGTCATGTTTTCAATAAATTAATTATAAGTATGACCCGTCTATGCTCTACAATTGAATGGCCTTTTTATAGTATTTTTAGGTTCCACAACTCATCACCAAATGGTTGTAATTAATTGAGGATGTATTAGCATTATAACTAATTATCCTACATTGTATACAATTAAAATGACTTAATTTCTAATAGCATAGGATTCATATATTACAAGAAATCACTTTACAGTAATTTTTTTTTCTATTTTTTTTTTTTTTTTGTATTATTTTTTATGACTTATTGTATAACACATTAATAATAAGTATAATTTTCATATTTTTTATTTTTTACACAACTATAATGTTTGCTATAAATAAATTACAAGTATGGCCCAACTATGCTTTACAATGTTATAGGAATCATTTTATAATGATTATTATTAATTTTATTTATTAGCAGTACATAATAGAGCTTACATTAGGTAAATTTTACATTTTTTTTTTTTTTTATTATTGTTAGTGCTTCGCATATCATTAACAGGTAAACCTTGTGACGATAGACGAGAGTCAATATATTATAATATACACATTAAACATAATATAATTCAAACATAACATATAATACATTTTGTACATAGTACTAACCTAAATAAATGTAGGGCATAATAAATTGTTTTAATAATGTAATAACTATGGGCCAAAAAATGTATAATGCAAATGAAAATCTTTTGGTAATAAAAAAAGGAAAGGTAGGTACATCATTTTTTTTTTCACTTAGTAACCATTTTTAATTAATAATTTAAAATGACCATGATTTTTACAATTCTTTGAAATAATTTTTTTTTGGCTGTATTTTTAGAATCTATAATGCTCCTATTTATTGTAATGATTTAAAATAAATACTATAATATTTGCTATTATTATTTAAGCACTAACCATACTCTAATATTGTACTATTTAATCCACGGGGAATTATTAAATAAATAAACAATTTAGAATACATTCTGCATAGTTTACCATAACCACAATTATAATTATATAGTTGATTTATTAACTTTTTGGATAATTGTCTTTATATTTTATTGAAGTTATAATATCAGTTAATATGTTAGATAATAATTTATTTGGTACCTAATCTTCATTTAATATTACATATAATTATAAAACATTAACATTTATTTATAAGGTAATTTATTGGTATTTACCCTGACAGTAGCAAAACACTAGACAGGCCAATTTCAAGGGAAAATGTGTTTCCAAAGTATTGCTTGACCAATTCGATCCCTTCTTATCATGATCGTCACTAGAGTAAAAACTCTGGAGTAGCAAAAATAATTACCGGCAAAAGATTTGCTATTTGGATAGTTTTTTTTTATTATATCAAATTTACACTTTGATATCTCTTAATGATCATTCTCTTCGTATTCCCAAATGATAGGATTCCAAAACTGGTAATTTTCTTGTCATTTAATTTAATACTAACATATTTGAGAGGACAAAGTACCCATATATATTCAGTATTCAAGGTTGCTATGCACTCACTTTCTATCACTATTCTATTTTTATATTTATTACTTATGCTTACCAAAAGTAAAAAAAGTGAAAAGAAAAAGAAAAAAAGATTGGTAGAAAAGTGTGGATCTACTTCTACTATTAAGAAACTTTGTGCAAGAGTATGTAATGTAATTATTATATATGTATATAAATTAAAGCCTGTCTTTACATCAGATGCTCAGGTTCAAATAGATCTGTTAAGTGTGAATTGCTGACAGCTAGATCACGAGTAGCACCAGCACAAAATCTCACCATACCACTATACCAAATAAACATATTAGTAGTGTATTAAAATTGATACACATGGCACTCAAAGTGTTAAACAAACCTAAATTGATAAGTAATTCGGATAATGACTCCGATAGTGTTGATTCTGAATTATTAGCCCTCGCTCTAGCTTTTCTAGCAGCACATCGTGTTTAAATGAACAAAAAAAATAGTAGTTTTAATGCTTCATATTTTAACGAACACGATTGGTTAGAATACAGTATACAAAATGATGTTTTGTATTGTTTTCCGTGTCGCAATTTTGGTACCAACGATAATGAAGGACTATTTTCAAAAACTGGCTTTAGAAATTGGAAAAAAGTATGTACCTATTATAACAGATTATAACAATTTTATTTTTAAAGCTTTTAACATATACCTAATTTGATTTATTGATTGTAATGATTATTAAATTATAATATTGTATAAAGTATAAATTATTATATTAGTAGTTATGGCAGTGTTAACTTTGTTTTTTAATGATTGTAGTTTAGTGGGTCTAGAGACATTACAGGTAAAAACAGACTAAGCTCATGCTACTACAAAAAGTCATCTAACTTGTGTTACTAAATGATTAGGACATAAGAATACTGAGACAATTGGTAGTGTGCATACACAATTATCAACACAACATAATTTAGAGGTTGCAGCTAATAAAAATTATATAAAAACATTAATTGATATCACATTCTATTTAAGTTGCTAGGGGCTCTTCTTTGCCATGCACCGAATAAAAACATGGTTACGAACATTTTACAAGATAGATTTACTCAGGTGTCTATCTTGTATATAAAAAAAGTGATACCAAAAATATTAATAAAGATATCATTCTTAAGGAATTTGCAGAGGAACATAAATATATTATGTTAAAGTAATATTAAGATGATGTTATTACTTATATTAATAATTGAATTAAATTATGTATGGTTTTATTTAATAAATAATTTTGAAGTATTTATATACATGTTTTTAAATAAAATTGTAAAATTTAGATGTAGATGGTAAGGGGAAGGACAAAGCTAGCATTGTGGACTTGTTATAAAGTTCTATGGTTTTTATATTTTTTATTTGGATTAATAAAAAAAATTACACAATATTGAATTATATTTTACTAACTGCCATACAAAGGATTAGGACAACATACAACCTAGGATTAAGATGGTACCTTAGCGCAAATACATTGTACAAATGCATTATTCCTTGTTGATAGTAAAACATATTGAGAGAAAGAAACAACACTAATAGTCAAATTATTTTATAAAAACTTACAAAAACAAAACTATATTTTACGCTTGTGATGTTTGTATAAATTGTTTAACTCTTTAAAACGATATTTTTTCATACAACATCCAAAACCATGTAAGATCGAAATATTTTTTTTCATACAATATTTTTCTAGCAGTTAAATTTATATTTATAGATGGTTATTCACACATTTACCACATCACCAATTAATAACAATAATAGTTTAAGATACATAAAACGTATTTGATTAGTAAATTATTTTAAAGTAGGTACGGAATGAAAGTAAAATTAACTTTTTACACTAAATTTTAACAACCATTTTTTAAATATTCTTTACCGCACATTGCACTATAATCTTGTTAACTGTTAATATAATGTGTTTCTTATAGCTCCATTGCTTGTAGACATAATATAATATACGTGTTGTGTATGAATGACAAACGTATTTTTACCACGTATGAAAATTAGCTAACATGTACAACCAAACATCTTTTTGAGATTTTGGGTTGTAATTTAACGATTTAATTCAAAAATATAGTTAAGAGCTTGAGGATGGTTAGAACACGCTAAGGGCTAATACATTGAATAATACATAAAATCGCAGCTAACTTAACCATACACCGGTTGAATTTGCAACTTACAATTATTATGCACAGTCATATTAACACGTAAAAAACATTTGTTTTAATTTGAAGCAAATGTATATAAATGTTATACATATGTGATAAATAAGAAAAAATAGGTCCATTTGCATATTTTTAATATTTAATTATTTTGAATATTATTGTCAACTATACTAAAAATAAATTCAATCACTTTTCTGAAAATGTTTTTTTAACTTTTTTAATATGTTAATGTTAATTTATTATTTTATAATGTTATGTATTATTTTAATTTTTATGTAAAAACTGTTATTTCTACGGGGACATAGATAATATAGATAAAAACAAAACAACTTTTAATACTTGTCTACGTGAATGAATTGCTAAAGGCAATTATTATATCAATCTAATTGATTCTTATAATTTTCTTGAAAAACTTTTTTTTTGTTTATCTTTTTGACAAAGAAACTTTGAAAAAAATACTAATGGTAGTCAGAAAAATTATATATGATATTGAAAACATTGGTCATAACTCATAATCAAACTCGGATAGACATTAAATTCAAACTATTATAAACATAGGTACCGTAAAACCGCGCTGCTTGAGATATTTTTCGTTTTCATTTTGAGCTCAAGCTAAACATATTATAGTCTGATGAAAAATTTTTCTTACATTCTAAAAATTGGATATTAAAAAAAATTACCAACTTATCGTTAATGCACATATTTTTGTTATTATATCGCAATACGTCGCATTCCGCGATACGCTAGTCACCAGCGAATCTATTGATAAGACATAATACGAGAACACAATTTGACGCGCAGATCCCTGATACGAAAGACGTAGTGAGTAATAATGAAACTGACCAAAGTAAAAGTCATAGTAAACGACAACCGAATATACGTGTGGTGGACACCGTCGCCGTACGCAAATACCCAGGTAACAATATGAAATGGACAACAGGCGAGGTGATACCCACCGCTATCTTAAAAAATAATTATATAACGTATGTCATGGTGGGGACTGTCCCGACCATACCGACGTTGAACGTATGCGGTAGACATGGCAGTCTGAATTACAACCTGAATAAAGTAATCATTCATTATAAACATAAGGGGAGGGGGCAAGTGATAATGTTTAGAAAATTTCGATATTATAATGTTATAATGTTTGTAATTTTGTTTTATCTGTTTACAATTGTTTAGAAGTGACGCCTGGTGGAGGCACATTCAAAATACATAATTAAAAAAAATATCAAAGAACAATATTATGTTAAAATATTTTTAAAAAATAAAATCAAAAAAACAATTTATTATAATATTTAAGAAACAATATTCATGCAACAAGGTGTTCATATAGAAAGAGTCATATTAATAAGAAGAACATTTCCACAGGAAATAAAAAGTAATACAGATAACAATTGAAAATTTGAAAAGGGTTTTACCTGTATTAAGAAAATACTGTGTGCATGTCAATATAGACAATACAGTACTTAAGTATTTTAGGTAATAATAGAAAAATCATACAAAAATGAAATAAATATATTTCTTTCATTGAGATTATGGGTAAATATAAATTATATTCATCTATAAGAATAATAATGACTACAATATATTCTAAAAGCTTTAGAATAAAAAAATATTTCCAATGAAATTAAATAATAACTCAACAAGTGTTAACAATATTATTGAATGAATGAACATTATTATTAATAATCGAATTATTGTGTAAATACAATATATTTTATATTTACAATAATAAATTATTTATAATGTAGATTTTTCAAATGATTTGAATTTAATTTGGCGCTCACTGATAACGTATTAACCATATAAAATAATGGTATTAAACTTTGTGATCGAGATTATGTGATAATGGTTTTGTGATAAGAGAAACTGCTCCGAGAAGGCGTCTCTAGACGCTCGTGATAATAATCGGTACCTAACAATGATAATAATAACAATTTAGTACCGTGTCGGCGTACAGGACCATAGTTCGGAAAACTGATAGCAGAATATCAACGGCATCAACAGCAGCTGGAACGATGATGTCGACCATGAAGATTAGAATAAGTAGACCAAAATCCGCTTCTGATAACGTCCCGAAATGAGTCATACGATTAAACGGCCAAGGGCTGCACGTCGTACGCTGCGGTTGCTACTTTAGTACGCGTAGTATACAGATATCCATGTGTTAAAATTTTTTTGGAAAATATAATATTTATTTTTTTGAACCATGACCCTTTTTAGATTTTAAAGCTTTATATCGATTACGCATTTATACATGTGCGTATGTGTATATTTCGTAAAAATTTAACATTATTAAAAAACAAATTTGAGTGTAACGACATATTTCGGTATAAGACGATCGTTCAAAAAAAGACATGTGTATGTAGTTTCGAATAATATTATCAGGCTCAGACTTAGTGTTATAGGTATATAGGTACAAAATAACTAGATATATTGTTAATGGATTGTATAATTTAATTATTTACACAAAAATAAAAGAAATATTTATGAAATATACACATGTATATATGCACTTATATGCACATGTATAATTGCGTAATCAAACAAGCAATAAAATCTGAAAAAATGTCATGATTAAAATATTCATATTATTTTTTCCGAAAGACGTATAAAAAATAGAATAATTCACTCAGAAGAATACGCACTATTTTCCCATGACGCGCCGTGAACTGCGAATCGAACGGAAGCACTTAATAAACATACTACACCAAGTATGACGGACGCTGATCTGGTCGGAGAAGACGCGAGTTTTGATAATGGACGGACACGTGTTGCAACACGACGGTACCTAATGGGCGCACGCCGCACAGCACGAGGCGACGTCTGATCACCTCCAGAGCTCGCAAAATACAAAATATTGTCGACGCCGCCGATTCCACACGAGCGTCCCACACTAGCATGAAGTCATTTTGTTATCCGGTGCGCGCGCATCACGGCGGCCTCTGGGCGGCTGCTGCTTGAATATCGTGCAGCGGCACGCATATTAATATTCAAACAATAAAATTCCGTAGGGAAATACGGCCTTCTATTATAATGAATATAATATATTATAATGAATTTATACAATATTTAAACTTTTAATATGATACTTTTGAACAAATTATATTGCTCATATAATTATACTATTGTAGTATTGTATGACGACTTTTATTCATGACAAATTATTTCTCTTTATTTAACATAATATAATAAATGCATCCTAAATTCGAATCCCGTATGTAACGTTGTCATTAATTACATGAGTAGTTACTCAATTTTTTTTTTTTTTTTTTGATACTCAAATTATAATAGACATAACGTCACAGCATTTTTGGCCTCTATCATTATTAAACAATATTATTTCTGAACGTACCCATAAGTTAACTATTAACTTTATTTTTACTTCCCGAGCATAGATTTAACGAAATTTTAAAATAATAATTTGGAAACATTTAAATTTAATTTATATATTTGAATATTTTATATAATTTTATTATAACGATTTTTTTTAATGAATATTTTTTTATTTATAATAATTATATGTTCCTTTATGATGTAGACTGAGTGTGAATATAAAGTATACCTATCTGTTTTATTTTTTATTATACTTTTTTATGCCAAACATGGTCATAATGGCAGATCTAAATATAATTCGATAATTAATTATTTAAAATTATTATTGTTTTTTTTTTGACAATTTTGACCTAAAAAATTGAATTTATAAGATATCAATGAGCTAGTCTAAGACTTGTTTGTCTGGTGTTTTGTCTGTGTTAAAATCGTATTATAAATGTAGCTCGCTTAGCAATTAACCTGTTAACAATATTTTTTTTATAATAATAATTATTTTAAATTTTAATAATAACTTGGCTTGGTCGCATCTAATTTCACACGCAATCGTACGCTTTTGAATAGTCAAAAGCATGTTCTTTGTTATCCCTACATTGCGCACAATCGTATGTCGGTACAACGCGCGTAATCGTACTCAACCGGAATACTTTAGTTAAAATACACATTTTTGGAGGGGCAAATTTAATATTGCCCTTTTATAAGTCCCCTCCCACCAATCTCACCTATTTCACTTGGATCGGTAGGTTATATGGGGTATAAGATACCCTTTTGGTATTTTTGTATTGCTGTTTTGTTATACATTTTAAAATTAGACTGCGGCCCTGTGGTCTTTATGACTACATATCTAAAATATTATTATCTTATTTGACATTTTAGGATAATGACAAAATATATCTAACTTATATAAGTAGTGCATGTCTTAATTAGTATAATTAGTATTCTGCTTTTCATCCAATAATCGCTTTTATTATTTTTCAAAATGTCATTCGCTTCACTAAAATATAACGTCTGTGGTATATTATATTATAATATTATTTAGAAATTACATTTTAAGAAGACGATAATTAAAATATAATGATTATAAGATTATGTTGATGGTTTCATATGGCCATCAAATATTTTATTATACCGATTGTACTTTGTACGTCATACTATTGTTGTTTCGTAGTGAACCACAAAATATAATATGTAAAAATTCCAATACCACGATAGACCATATTGTAAATCCGATAATACTATCAATGAATCACCACAACCACCAACACGTATCATGCCACGTATCAACCTACGTGAACTCGTTTTGTATTCAAAAATGAAGCTGCAATTTCAAACGATTAAAAATATAAGATTGTGGCACTGTCAATAAAATGAATCATCTAATATATTATAATAATAATAAAATGTCTTTTCAACGTGAATGATAAGTTTGTGTAATTTACTAATGGATATTCTATAGCGATAACTTGATGACGAATATTATTATGTGTTCAAGTACAATAAACAAAACGTTAAAATCTCCGTATTGACTGTTTATATACTGCTTATATAATAAATATAACCACAATATTTATCATTTCATATAATATACGAATCGCGGAATGTTTTTGGTGGAGTAAGACATCCCCCCTCCCCCGATATATTTTTTATGCAGACAATTAACCACCATTTTATTTTAAAGTCTGCTGTTTAATAATATTATTTAAATATGAAATCTTTTTTTGTCTAATATTTTCATAAATATAATAAATTATAGATGTATATCATTGATCAACTAAACTGCTTGAAACAAATTCAAAAACAATTATTAAATTTTAAAATATCAAACTGTTACAGTTAAAATATAATATGCCTAAATAGCTATTACCTAGGTATCGAATATTTTTTTTAATTTTTAATTTGACGATCAACAATATTTTTTAAAATATAAAATTTATAGGTATATATTACTCTCTTTTGAAATCACACTACTAATATTATGTGCTTGTGATTTCGGTAAAATATTATATAATATGAAAGATCTGAAACGGTCATCGATTCATAGTGTAAGACGTATCATAAATATAATAAATTATAGATGTATATCATCATTAACCAACTAAACTACTTGAAGCAAATTCAAAAGCAGTTTTTAAATTTTAAAATATCAAACTGGTACAGTTTTTACAAAAAAAAAAAAAAAAATAAATATGTGTTTAGAAATAACAAAAGAATCAGTTATCATTTTTTTTTACGAAATGTTACATTTTTATGTTGGAATTCTTAGCCATTAGTTTAAATTATTAATTATATTTTAATTTAAACTTAATAAATTATAATATTGTATTATTAAATTCAATATTATTTTTTACCTTAAATTGATTTTCGACTAAATCTAAATTTAATTTTCTAATTTTTGGTGTGATTCTAGTGTCACAGTTTTTTTATAAGCATTTAATGTTGAAGTCTTGAGAAAATATGTAAAAATAAAGACAATTTTCAAATTATTTTAAGTTAAAAATCCATAAAAATTTTTATTTTTAAATCTAAGATTTTAAAATGTAATACAAGATTCTTCATAATTATGTCTACCATTATCAATAAAAAGAATGTCTACAAGAAAGTCAATTTAAGTTTTTAAGATTGTTTGAAGTTCATATTTTAACGATTAAAAATATAAGATTCTGGAACTGTCAATAAAATGAAGTATCTCATATATAATAATAATAATATAATATCTTATCCAACGTGAATGATAAGTTTGTGTAATTCACTAATGCGATATTTTATCGCGATATCTTGATGACACATATTATAAACGTGTTCTAGTACAATAAACAAAACTTTAAATCACCGTATTGACTGTTTTATTATAAAAATTATTTTTTGTCTAATATTTTCATAAATATAATATAATATAATATATTATAGTTATAGATGTATACCATTGATCAACTAAACTACTTGAATCAAATTCAAAAGAAGTTATTAAATTTTAAAATATCGAACCTTGTAAAAAAAAATAACAAAATATAAATATGTGTTTAGAAATATTTTTACAACATGGATATTCACCCTAATATTTCTTATATTTTCTTAATCAAAACAAACCACTGTTTATGACTTATACAATGTATGAAAATTTCACTGAATTTTTATATTTTAATTTTCTATATACCATAAAATTCTAAAAATATTTTGACTTTTTTATTTGAGCTGTTTACGGAAATTTTTTTTTTTTTTTATTATTATTGTTCATAAATTTAATTTGTCGGGTAAAAATGTGTGAAGTTCTAATACAAGGCTCTTGATATATTGTAGTTATAGCAGTTAAAAAATATTTTGCAGCTATAACTGTTAACAATTAAATATAATATAATAAAAATTATAAAATTCTAGAACAGCATAAATCAATAATTTAAAAAAATAAATTTGGAAAAAGTCAATATATTTTGAGATAATACTGTTGTACGCTTAGTGAATCATCCTGTATATTATCCTAAAAATTTTTAAATATTTTGACTCTATTTGAGCTGTTTATGATCAATGTCAGTTTTTAATTTTTTTTAATTTCTCTACTATTATTGTTCATACATTTTATGTATAGGGTAAAAATGCGTGAAATTCTAACACAAGGCTCTTGATATATTGTAGTTATAGCAGTTAAAAAATATTAAAAATACATGAGCGCAATTTTTTTATAAGCATTTAAAGTTTGAATTTTTACAAAATATATCAAATTTTAAATTTAACAATTATTTTGTAGTTAAAAATAAATATAATATCATATTCTATGACAATGATAGGTTTGTGTGGACTAATGAGATATTGTATTGCGATAACTTGATGACGCACTGCATCAGACGCATATTATAACGTAAATGTAAAAAAAAATATTGTTATAGCCTATAGGTACCTACGTGAACTCGTTTTGTATTCAAAAATGAGGCTGCAATTTCAAACGATTAAAAATATAAGATTGTGGCACTGTCAATAAAATGAATCATCTAATATATTATAACAATAATAAAATGTCTTATTCAAAATGAATGATAAGTTTGTGTAATTTACTAATGGATATTCTATATCGATAACTTGATGACGCATATTATAACGTGCTCTAGTACAATAAACAAAACGTTAAAATCACCGTATTGACTGTTTTATTATATATCCACAATATTTATCATCTCATATAATATACGAATCGCTCACTAATATAATAATAATGGTGAACTACACCATCGTTAAAACCTCTGTAGCATCGTTTATTAATTATATTGTACGGTATCTAAGTAATTTCCAACAATGATTTCTAAGAAAATGTTGAATAATTGCATACTTAAAAAAAAAATTCAATTTTACAACTCTTTAAATGCCATTAAAATTAATTTATATCAACGATACCAAGATAGAGCTTGTTATTATGCTGGTACTGTTAATATAATGAATCATCTCATACAATATATTATTTTAATAATGTAATATTTAATCCAATTTGAATGATAATTTTGTGCAATGCACTAATGCGATATCTTCTTGCGATAACTTGATGGCGTATACTTATAACGTGGTCTAGTACAATAAACCAAATTCTCTGTATTGTCTTATTTATTATATATATTATAGCGTAGATTTTGGTATGTACTTATGCGCACTGTCAGACAGGGGCGTATATAGGATTTTCTTGAGGAGGGGGATATCAAAATTTTTTAGTGTTGATGCAACCTTTTGTTAGTTACTCCATGTAAGGCTAACAATAAAAACAATAATATTGATTTTAATTTTACTCTGTTTTATTAATTTATAAAATAAACTCTAGTTTTCTGTTTTTTAAGCACAACTCATCAATTACTTCATCTGTTGTAATTTCGACCTCTCTGTGACAAGAAAGCATAGCCAACCCATTAGTCTAGTCTATAGTCACAAAACACATACATTTTAGATTCTGAGTGAAACGATGAATGTATTGATTTTACAATGATGTGTGTTTTTTTTTTTATTTTTTTTTTTTTTTATTTTTTTTTTATTTTTTTTTTATTTTTTTATTTTTGTGTCTGTGTACACGATAAGTAGTCGAAATAATGCTTCGATTTTCGACTTCAGTATCTTGTTCGATGGGAAAGTGAATATCGTTGGTGCATTGGGGAGGTCAAAATTTTAATTTCCCAGTAGTTTTCAAAAGCGATGTGAAAAACAAAAGAAAAATTAAGGAAAAACGGGAATTTTTACGCAAAATCGATTTTTAACAAAATTTTTAACAAAATCGATTTTGGTTATTGGTGTAACTCTAAAACAAATGACCGTAGATGCATGAAATTTTCACTGGTTGTTTATATTTGCATTTTCTATACACAATACAATTTTGAAAATAATTTGACTTTTTTTGAACTGTTTACGGACATTGTCAGTTTTCAGTTTTTTTAAATTTTTTTTCTATAAATATCAATAAAATTTTATTTGTTGGGTAAAAAAGCTTGAAAATTTAATAGAAGGCTCCTAGGTTATTGTTTCAAAGGCAGATGAAAAAAATTAAAAATCCTTAGTCACAGTTTTTTTTTATACACGTTTAAAGTTCAAATCTTGAAAAAATACGGAAAAATCACGAAAAATAGCAAATTATTTTGAGTTGAAATTCATAAAAATTTTTTTTTTTAAATCTAAGATTTGAAAATGTAATATAAGATTACTCATAAGTTTGTCTACCTTTATCAAAAAAAAAATGTCTAGAAGAAACTTAAATTAAATTTTTATGAGCGTCTGAAATTTATATTTTTACAACATTTGATATTTACTCGATTTCTCATGTAACAATTTTCTTATTTTATTGTAATTAAAAAACAAATGACTGTAGATACTTGAAAATTTCACTGAATGTTCATATTAGCATTTTCTATACACCATAAAATGTTGAAAATATTTTGACTCCTTTTGAGCTGTTTACGGACATTGTCAGTTTTCAATTTTTTTAGTTTTTTTTTCTATAAATAACAATAAATTTTTATTTGTTGGGTAAAAAAGCGTGAAAATTTAATATAAGGCTCCTGATATATCGTTCTAATAGCAGTTGAAAAATATTAAAAATACATAGGCACAATTTTTTTTTATAAGCATTTAAAGTTCAAATTTTGACAACATTTATCAAATTTATAATTTATTAATTATTTTGTGGTTAAAAATGTATAAAATGTTTAACTTTTATGGCTAAGGATTTAAAATGTAAAACAAGGCTCCACGTAAATAGGTTATATATAAATTACTTTATTCACAATAATATCATCAAATATACTTGGTAATATCATAGGCTGACTGACCGTTTTCGCTCAGAATCGTTTTTCTTATACAATGATATTATATCATTGAATTCAAATTTAACACCATCCATTACAGTGACCCACTTGTAACCTACTGTACAGCAGAGCGACATCCACTTAACCACCTTTTTTAATATTTATTTTAAAATTTACGAATTCCTTATCGTTTTCTGTCCGCTGTCGCAATTAGTTTCGTGTTCTACGTATATAACAGTATAATAGGTTAGGTACTAGCGGGTTTTACCCGACTTCTCTCGAATATAGTCCTATTTTAATTTTGTTGTTATTGTTGGGTAATATCACTCGCAGCCCACAGGATAACAAAATTATAAAATATAAATAGCAACAGTACTGCAGCTTAAACTTTATACCTAAACTAAAAAAAAAAGGTCAAGGGAGGGGATCTATCCCCCATATCCCCCCCATAAATACGTCACTGCTGTCAGAGGGACAAAATAAAAAATACGCAGACATCATAATATCTATATTTTTCTGTGATGTATTTGGAGGAGAGACGTTCTTCACGGGTTTTTCTTTTGCATTTGTAGAAACAAAGGTACCTGTGATTGTGTATTTTACGTAGTGCAATAATTTGCATAATAATAAATTGAGAATTATAATGGCATTTACAATAAAATAATAAGATAATATGTCAAGGTGCACGATTTAAATAAGAAAAAAGAGGATGCCGCTCTGCTATACGTTAGGTTTACAAGTGGGTATAATGTATAATGGATGGTATTAAATTTGATTTCAATGATATAATATCATTGTATACGAAAAACGATTTTGAGCGGTGACAGTTTGTCGATGTGGATATATTATATTATATTATTATTATATAGTTATATTATATTACAATTGTAATCGCTTATTAGTTTTAAACAGTAAAAGCTTATACGACAAAAATCCTAATTTATTTATTTAAAATACAAGTAGGTTACCTAATGTTTTATAATTATTATTGTAAATAGGTATTCATAATTTTTATCTTGACACTGGAAGTCCTCCCCCCCCCCTTGTCACCAATTGGTGATGAGGAGTTTTATAAGTGCCCTGAAATGCATAATTTCTAAATATAGCCCTGCCTATGTGATAACTTATGATGACGCATACCGAGACGTGAAATACACCAACGTAGCATCGTTTATTAATTATATTAATTATTATGTGATATACCTAAATACTAAACTATGAATCTTTTCAACAAGGGTTTCAAAGAAAATTTTGTATAATTGCATACATTAAAAAAAAAAAATTTAATTCAATTCAATTTTAGAATTTTTTTAATGCCATTAAAATGAATTTATATCAAATTTCATATTATCAATTTTACCAAGATAGAGCTTGTTATTCGTGTATATAATGGTAGTTGTAATAGTTATGCGTTAGCTGAATTATTATTTTACTACTAAAATATAAAAAAAAATATTGTTATAGGTACCTACGTGAACTCGTTTGGGATTCAAAAATGAGGCTGCGATTTTAAACGATTAAAAATATAAGATTGTGGCCATGTTAATATAATGAATTATCTCATATATTATAATAGTAACTATGTGATAACTTACGATGACGCATACCGAGACGTAAAATACACCAACGTAGCATCGTTCATTAATTATATTGTACGGTATCCAAGTATCTACGTGATTTTATCGCAATAACTTGATGACGCATAATATTATAACGTGTTCTAGTACAATAAACAAAACGTTAAAATCTCCGAATTGCCCGTTTTGTTATATAGCAACCATATTTATCATTTTATATAATATACGAACCGCAGACATTTTCCCCCAGGACAGTCCCCCCTCCCCCCTGATATATTTTTGATGTATACAATTTCCCACTGTTTTATTTTAAAGCCTGCTGTTTAATAATATCATTTAAATATGAAATTATTTTTTGTCTAATATTTTTATAAATTATAGATGTATATTATTGATGAACTAAACTACTTGAATCAAATTCAAAAGCAATTATTACATTTTAAAATATCAAACTGGTAGCAGTTAAAAAATATTAAAAATACATGGGCACAATTTTTTTATATGCATTTATTGTTCAATTTTTCACAAAATGTATCAAATTTTAAATTTAACAATTATTTTGTAGTTAAAAATTAAATATAATAACGTATTCAATGACAATGATGTGTAATGCACTATTTTATTGCGAGAACTTGATGACGCAATGCATCAGATGCATATAACGTGATATAGTACAATAAACGTAAATATCTCCGTATAGCCTTATTTATTAAATTTTATATAGCTACCATTTTTTTTTTTATCATTTCATATGACATACCATAGTATTTTATTTTTGTATTATTATATTACCTGTTACGTAATATATGTAAATTACGTACGTAGGTTCGGTAGTTCTAACGCTGAATTATATTATATTGTTTTAAGGCGCAAATCGCCATCAATTGTTTGTATTGTTGTAGAAGCCAATCACCTTTTTATTATATTGTTTTACGGCGTGAATCACCACTAATATTATTATAGTATAATATAGTATATACCTACCATGACCACATGAGCCTATCATTTATGAACTTAAGTCAATGATAAAAATATGGCATATGGCATAATATGATTTTGATAAATATTAAATAGTAAATTTTCCTAATACAATAACACAATGAACTTGGTTTTATTTACAGTCTAGGTAGAAAAATGTCTAGATAATATTAAAATGTATAGTATAATATCGTATAATTATTTTAACATAAATCACAATTCTGTTTAAAAACATAACTCTTCCAACACAAGTTTACCTACAGATTTTCATCTAATTTAAGAACATATACATTCTCATTTCTTAATGAATTTACATTTAAAGTAATAATGGCCTAAATAAAAAAATTATAATTTTTATTAGTTATAAAGTAATATATAACTAATTTAATTAATTGAATTGATGACTTGTGTTTAATTAGCTATTTTAGATAAGTCCTATAATATGATTATGATAAAACTATAAAAATGATGGCTGTGTACTTTGTATCTACATTTATGAATATTGAATGATAGTAAAAATTATACTATGGTAGGTATAAGATTCTATACTAACCTATAATTTACCTACCAAAGCTATTTAATAAGTTGTCCATATACAATATTGAATATGACTGTACAAGCCCGTTAAATAAAATGCATAAAACGCATTTATTCGAAATTGTTTTGTAAAATAAATTTTTTATTCGGTATAGATTGCACGCAAATGTTATTGATACGTAAGTAGGAGAGTAGTCTTCCTACTATTGCAATTGAACGTTATGGATCGCTGTAAATTGAGTCTCACTTTTAATTTTTTGTGAAATTTGTGGTCCGGGATTAAAAATATTAGTATTCATAATACATTTCCATGAATTGCTGCCTAAATATATATTATAATTATCAATTTGTTTCTTATTATTTATACTCGATTAGAGATTCGTAGTTGACATATGACTATATAGTTAGGTACTTATACAAATTAATCGTGCTTCTGGTTTCATTTTATTTGACGAGTGATTCATATTGGTCATTCGTTTTGTGTCGAATTTATATAATTTACAATAAAAATTATGACATTCAATGATTAAAATTTATAGTTCAAACTTCTAATTAAACGCATCCTGTACGCTGGCTATATATCACACATGCGATAAGTGCCAAATCACTCATGCCCAAATTAGAAGGACACAATATCGTCTATATTAAATTATACCTGATATATAACGACGCATAAGCGCCAAAGATAAATTAAAAAGAAATATAACTTTAACCAATCATATACTATTGTATATGTTGCATTGTTGCAACACATTCATAGTTATCAATGATCCATTATAATAAAAACATAAAAAAAAAAACATAAAAACTATATCGCTGTAAATATTGCGTCCAATTTTTAATTGTTTGTGTAAATTTTGGATCGTGTGTATAATACTGTATGTGTAAATTGCAACCTAAGTATCTTTAGTTAATAATATTCCCAAATACTATCGTAAGTTATTAATTTCATTGTGTAAATCAAACAACTTTTACAAGGGTGTTCAAACACCGGATTAAAAATATCCGGTTCGGGTCTTAATAGTCGTTATTATCGGAGTTAGTATATTTGGTTAATACGAATGTTCAGTGGTCTAGAAAAAACACAAATTTGAAAGATGACTCTCCAAAAATTTGTTGAGCCCAAAAAAAAAAAAAGAAGATATATGTTATTTATAATAAAATATTATAAATTTCCAACATGAATGCACAGCATAGACCAAACTCGGTTTGTTAATGTACAGTAGTTAAATTTTTCTATGAAACTACAAGAACTGAATCAATGGGAAATTAATTATTTATTCATTTATTTTATTAGAAGCATTAGAATCCATGTCACTTATTTAAATCTATGTACCTTAAATTTTTAACATACAATTTAAAAGTTTCTAAATACTTATCTGTACAATATCTTAAACATAGGTGTTAAGAGTGTTAAGCCAAACACGTCCTTACATTATCTACGGCAGTAGCATAGTTGGAGCACAATTAAGGGATATTTTGCAAAATCAACAGTACAAAAATTGATATTTAAATTTTACACAATTTTACGTATAACCGAATATTGTTTATTTTATGATGGATTAAAATTTAAACAGGCTTTCTTTAATAGTTGTAAGAAGTTTAAATTTATACAAATATATACATATAAAAATATCAGTGTTTAACGTAATGAGTAGGGCTGTACTAAAAACCAAAAACAATCCTCAAAATACACTACTGCATTGTCTATTTCGAATATAATCTAGACAAATTTAAATGCTAACAGTCAAGTATTGTAATTACTATTATTAAACTCATATTATGTTCTGAGGGTCCGATATCTATGATGGATAACACATGAAAAATGAATCGTTGTTTAAACTTTAGAAAATAATTTCTTCAAACAACATTTACTGTATTATTTAGATTAGATAATTAATCTAGAATTGAATACTTGACTGCAATACGATATCCTAGGTATATATTTAGTAATAAGTCTAAAAAAAATATTGTTTACAATTTTCATACATTTTCAGAACTACAAACGAGGCTGAAAATTTCCATAGAACAAACAACGCCCAGTTTAGGATATAGATTTGGGATTTTCTTTTTTTACGCAAACGCACAACGTTTCGGTTTATTGCCGTGCACCGGTACTTTTAATGAACTTTGATTTTTTTTTTAATATCCTTTGTATTTTAAAGCGTTAAGAACAGCACATAATAATATAGGTAAACAGTCACATTGTACGGTTCATTGCTTAAAATGTTTATTATGAAAAATTTGATAATTTCAAGATTTTTAGGTGTAATAAAGTTCAATTAATTTATAAATATAATATTATAGCACCAAGTGATATTTATTTGTTATCTAACCAGTTAATTAAACAAACAATGATGCAGAAACAATTATATAGTATATACTAATAAAGTATGACAAATAGCCGGTCGCTAAGTCTATCAGCTTCGATCACCGAATTCCTAAAGTGAAAATGTACGAATTACCATGAAGGTCTAACAAAAATATTACATCATAGTGTATATTATATAAAATATAATATGCCTAAATAGCTATTACCTAGGTATCGAATATTTTTTTTTAATTATTAATTTCATGATCAACAATATTTTTTAAAATACAAACTGTACAGGTATGTATTACTCTCTTTTGAAATCACACTACTAATTTATGTTTATATTATACGGTTTCCAAGTATCTACGTGATTTTATCGCAATAACTTGATGACGCATATTATAACGTGTTCTATAGTACAATAAACAAAACGTTAAAATCTCCGTATTATCCGTTTTATTATATAGCCACCATATTTATCATTTCATATAGTATACTAATCATGGATATTCCCCCCCCCCACATCCCTGGACATTTACCCCATGATATATTTTTGATGCAGACGATTTCCCACCATTTTATTTTAAAGTCTGCTGTAAATAATATTATTTAAATAGGAAATTATTTTTGTCGAATATTTTCATAAATATAATAAATATATTATTGATCAACCAAACTGCTTGAATCAAATTCTAAAGCAATTATTATATTTTAAAATATCAAACCGTTACAGTTTTAACAAAAAAAAAAAAAAATAATAAATATATATTTTGAAATAACAAAAGCATCAGTAATCATTTATTTTTACGAAATGTTTCATTTAAGATTCTGAGCGAAGCGATAAATGTATTGATTTTACAATTATGAGTGTTTTTTTTTTTGTTTTTTTTTTTTTGTGTCTTTCATCACTTTTTAGGACAGTAAAAAATCTTGGTTTTTCTTCAACAGTATCTTTTCTGATAGGAAAGTGAATCTAGTTGGTACTTTGGAGGGTCAAAAGTAAAAATTGCCTAGTAGTTTTTAAACGTGACTTGAAAAAGAAAAGAAAAATTAAGGAAAAACGGGAATTTTTACGCACAATCTGTTTTCGATTTTGGTTTTTGGTGTAACTCTAAAACAAATGACCGTAGGTACATGAAATTTTGACTGAACGTTTATACTAGCATTTTCTATACACCATAATATGTTCCAAATATTTTGACTTATTTCGAGCTGTTTACAGACATTTTCAGTTTCCATTTTTTTCTATAAATATCAAATTTATATTTTATTAAGTATTTTGTAGTTAAAAATTTATAAAATGTTCAAATTTTATAGCTAAGGATTGAAAATTGAAAACAAGACTCCACGTAAGTAGGTAATTATATAAATTACTTTATTCACAATAATATCATCAAATATACTTGGTAATATCATAGGCTGACTGATCGTTTTCGCTCAGAATCGTTTTTCTCATACAATGATATTATATCATTGAATTCAAATTTAACACCATCCATTAAAGTGACCCACTTGTAACCTACTGTACAGCAGAGTGACATCCACTTACCCACCTTTTTATGTATGGAATTTTCAGCCCATTATTATTAATTATATTTTAATTTATATCTATTTTTTTAAATATTTTTAATGTTTAAAGTAGTTCAGTTGATCAAACATAATATAACTACATTTATAATATATTATATTTTATTTAATAAAAATTATTAAATAATTAATAATAATATTGTATTATTAAGTTCAATATAATTTTTACCCAAAATCGATTTTCGACTAAATCTGAATTTCATTTTCTAATTTTGATTTTTGGTGAAATTCTAAGACAAAATAGAAATTAAATTTTGACTGAATGTTTATATTAGCATTTCCTATACACCATAACATTTTCAAAATATTTTGACTTATTTTGAGCTGTTTACGGACATTTTCAGTTTCTTTTTCTATTAGTTTTTTTTTCTATAATTATCAATAAAATGTTATTTGTTGGATACAAAGCTTGAATTTTTAATAGAAAGCTCCTAATATATTGTTTCAAAAACAGATAAAAAACATTAAAATATTTTAAGCCATCATAAAATAAACAATATTCTGTTATATACGTAATATTGTGTAAAATTAAAATATCAATCTGTTGTAACTGTTGATTTTGCAAAATCACCCTTGATCAATCCAACTATGCTATTGTCGTAGATAATGTAAGGAAGTGTTTGGGTTAACACTATCAACACCTATGTTTGAGAAAGTATACAGATAAGTATTTGGAAACTTATAAATTGTATGTTAAGAATTTAAGCTATATATATTTAAATAAGTGACATGGAATCTAATGTCTCTAATAAAATAAATGAGTAAATAATTAACTTTCCATTGTTTCAGTTCTTATAGTTTCATGGAAAAATTTGACTACTGTACATTTATAAGCCGGGTTTGGTCTATAACAAATGCTGTGCATTCATGTTAGGAATTTATAATATTATATTTGAAATAACATACATTTTTTTTTAAAATTTGTTTTGGACTTGACAAATGTTTGGAGATTCCTAGCTATCTTTCGAATTTGTGTTTTTTCTAAACTACTGAACACCAGTATAAAATATTTTCTTATACCCTAAAAATACACTATTATATAATATTGTAATATTTTTGTTAGACCTTCATGGTAATCCGTACATTTTCACTTTAGGAATTCGGTGATCGAAACTGATAGACTTAGCGACCGGCTATTTGTCATACTTTATTAGTATATACTATATAATTGTTTCTGCGTCATTGTTTGTTTAATTAACTGGTTAGATAACAAACAAATATCACTTGGTGCTATAATATTATATTTATAAATTAATTGAACTTTATGACACCTAAAAATCTTGAAATTATCAAAATGTTCATAATAAACATTTTAAGCAATGAACCGTACAATTTGACTGTTTACCTATATTATTATGTGCTGTTCTTAACGCTTTAAAATACGAAGGATATTAAAAAAAAAATCAAAGTTCATTAAAAGCACCGGTGCACGGCAGTAAACCGAAACGTTGTGCGTTTGCGTAAAAAAAGATAATTCAGAAGGATATAAATTCAAAAATAAAAATTACTTCAAATTTATTTTACATCATCGTTCTTAACATGTTGTAATACATGTTTAAAAAAATCAGAAAAACGCGTGAAAAAAAAGTGAATTTATTTGAAATACAAGTAGGTTACCTAATGTTTTATAATTATTATTGTAAATAGGTATTTATAATTTTTATCTTGACACTGGACGTCCTCCCCCCCCCCCCTTGTCACCAATTGGTGATGAGGAATTTTATAAGTGCCCTGAAATGCATAATTTCTAAATATAGCCCTGCCTATGTGATAACTTATGATGACGCATACCGAGACGTGAAATACACCAACGTAGCATCGTTTATTAATTATATTATATTGTATCCAAGTATCTATGTGATATAGCTAAATACTAAACTATGAATCATTTCAACAAGGATTTCAAAGATAATTTTGTATAATTGCATACATTAAAAAAAAAAAATTTAATTCAATTCAATTTTAGAATTTTTTTAATGCCATTAAAATAAATTTATATCAAATTTCATACTATCAATTTTACCAAGATAGAGCTTGTTATTCGTGTATATAATGGTAGTTGTAATAGTTATGCGTTAGCTGAATTATTATTTTACTACTAAAATATAAAAAAAAATATTGTTATAGGTACCTACGTGAACTCGTTTGGGGTTCAAAAATGAGGCTGCAATTTTAAACGATTAAAAATATAAGATTGTGGCACTGTCAATATAATGAATTATCTCATATAATATAATAATAACTATGTGATAACTTACGATGACGCATACCGATACGTAAAATACACCAACGTAGCATCGTTCATTAATTATATTGTACGGTATCCAAGTATCTACGTGATTTTATCGCAATAACTTGATGACGCATAATATTATAACGTGTTCTAGTACAATAAACAAAACGTTAAAATCTCCGAATTGCCCGTTTTGTTATATAGCAACCATATTTATCATTTTATATAATATACGAACCGCAGACATTTTCCCCCAGGACAGTCCCCCCTCCCCCCTGATATATTTTTGATGTATACAATTTTCCACTGTTTTATTTTAAAGCCTGCTGTTTAATAATATCATTTAAATATGAAATTATTTTTTGTCTAATATTTTTATAAATTATAGATGTATATTATTGATGAACTAAACTACTTGAATCAAATTCAAAAGCAATTATTACATTTTAAAATATCAAACTGGCAGCAGTTAAAAAATATTAAAAATACATAGGCACAATTTTTTTATATGCATTTATTGTTCAAATTTTCACAAAATGTATCAAATTTTAAATTTAACAATTATTTTGTAGTTAAAAATTAAATATAATAACGTATTCAATGACAATGATAGGTTTGTGTAATGCACTATTTTATTGCGATAACTTGATGACGCAATGCGTCAAATGCATGTAACGTGTTATAGTATACGATAAACGAAACGTAAATATCTACTTATTGCATTTTTATTAATTTTTATATAGTTACCATATTTTTTGTATCATTTTATATGACATACTTTAGTATTAATAGTATTATACGGTATAATCGTTGTAAAAATGGTCGAATGTTGTCATTTACTGCACGAATTCAATAGTCAACCAATTATTATTTGATATATTCAATATGATGATCATATTAGTTCATCATTTTCTCATATTTAATATTCACTTAAGTATATAATAATGATGGTGAAATACACCATCATTAAAATCTCTGTAGCATTGTTTATTATATATTATACGGTATCCAAGTATGTACGTGTTATATCTAAATACAAAACAGTTTCCAACAATGATTTCTATAAAAACGTTGAATAATTGCATACATTAAAAAAAAAATGCAATTTTAGAACTTTTAAATGCCATTAAAATTAATTTATATCAACGTTACCAAGACAAGCTTGTCATTATGCTGGAATTGTTAATATAATGAATCATCTCATATAATATATTATTTAAATAATATAATATTTAATCCAATGTGAATGATAATTTTGTGCAATGCACTATTGCAATAACATGATGTGGTCTAGTACAGTAAACCAAATTCTCTGTATCGTCTTATTTATTATATATATAGTATTATAATAAAAACCGCGACAATATGAATAACCTCTGCCATCGACCGGCACATACATACACAACACAGTTTCGTATTTAATTAGTTTTTATTTTTGTGTTATTGTATTATCTGTTACATAAAATATGTAGATTACGTACGTAGGTTCGGTAGTGCTAACGCTGAGTTATATTATATTGATTTAAGGCGCAAATCGCCACATTATTATATTGTTTTACGGCGTGAATCGCCACGAATATTATTATAGTATAATATTTATGAACTTAAGTCAATGATAAAAATATGGCATATGGCATAATATGATTTTGATAAATATTAAATAGTAAATATTCCTAATATAATAACACAATGAATTTGGTTTTATTTACAGTCTAGGTAGAAAAATGTCTAGATAATATTAAAATGTATAGTATAATATCGTATAATTATTATAATCGTACAATTTATTTATACCTTTAGCTTCACAAAAATCTGACGAACAATATAAATTATTTTCAAACTCATTTTACAATAAAAAAAAAAAAAGATTAGAATTCAGTTGTGCTAGTGTGCCAGCTGTGGATCATCCATTTTATTTGTCTGTGGACTGTTGTTGTAATATAAGTACAATAAGTACATAAAATACTAAATTTCATTTTCACATTTATATATAAAGATATAAATTCCTATGAGTAAGTTTCGCATGTACACGGATTTGATATATCTGTTTCGATTATTATTGTTATTTGTTATTCACTATTTTAATTTATCAAGTATACATATTATTACATATTATTTATATGAATAAAATATAGGTAGTAAAATAATAATGCGAGGAGTTTCTTTAGTTGAATCATTTAAATAGGTATTCAGTTTTTGAATTCTAGATTTATACTCCGCCCAATCGAAATTATTCAATTATTACTATCAAACAAACTGTCACTTTTTTGGGAAATCGTCATCTCTGCCTCTTCTTTCATTACATAGCTGGCCTCTCCCTCTCCTGTCAATAAATTATATTGGTCCGCCGCCATATCAGTTTCACCGCCTTCTAACTCCTCGGTCTGTTCATCCATGGTCACCACCGATTTAACCGGCTCACAAGTAGACATTTTCAGTTCCGCGCCTGCTGTCGCATATAGTTCGTTATCCTTTTTGATAATGTCCTCATACTGGAAATCTTCGGACCGCTTAAAGTTAGCCACCAGGTAGGTAGTATTCGGATTTCCCAAGTAACTAGCTGCGTGTCTATATGGGTCCTTAGGTGACTTCTTTAAAATGTCATTGATCAACAGCAACGCTATCGCTTCTACCTGCCCGTAAGAACGAATACTCATCAAACAACATAGAAAAAAAAAAGCGACGTAGGTATGAATGAAAATATAGCTATAATATTTTCAGTCGTGCAGTACCGTATGGAGTATATCATGTACACCTACACTTGTATTCTAAATGTAAATCACAAATTCGTATTTACAATAATTAATAACACAAAAATTGAATGTATACGACCATTGTTCATATACCACTATGTTGGAAAAATAAACAATCACCAATCAATGTATGTATTATTAAATATAAATTCAGGTCGTATTAGTACTTATTGGTATACTAAAAATGATATGATCGATTCTCACTTCTTTATGATTATTTAAATAGATAAAATTTTCACGACATAAATGTATTCTCAGATCATTAAGTATGCTCTGTTGACGATCGCTTATCACATCATCACGATAAGGGTCCATAGCTGTCGGCGCTGCATCTCCTCTGAAGTCAAATTCGACCGACAAACTATCATGGTCGGAATTTTCAAAATCCATTTTTTGGTACTCTAAAACAAATTAGAAAAAACTAAAATGATTATTTCAATAATTAGTGTATTAAAAAAATACATATTGTTTTTACGTAACTATAGGGACAATCTATTAAACAATCATTGCTGTGATAACAACACATGTTGTACCTACATCTGAATACTTAATTATTTAATAATGATAAAAAAAAAATTTAGTATTAATTATTTGTTCAGATATTAAATTGTACTTTATTTAGTGATGTGCATAATTGAATAATTTCAATAATCGAATGATTAGTGACCGAGACGTTTTCATAATCAAGTGAATCTCTCGAAAAATCTCTCTAAATTTTTTTTTTTTAATTTTAATAATTTATTACCAAAACAATGAACTGACATACAGTGTAACAATGTAACAATAAATTATTAATTAATCTACCTCATTAAGCAATGTTTGTGGCGAGGTAGATGAGTTGATAGTGTACAATATAATATTTTAAAACAAATAAAAATAAAAATGAAAAGATTAAATAAACAAGACTTAAACAAATTACATTTTTGATAACCAACAATATTAAATACTTAAATTCTAGAAAATATACACTAAAGTTCAAGTAATAAGTAATTAACAGTAGCCTTTTTATTAGTTATAGAATTATTCTTATTTACATTAATATAAATACATTTTTTTAGGTACAGCGGCAATGAATTAAAATTAGTTGAACCTAAATATTCCACAGACTTTTTCCCAAAACTCTTATTAGAGTAGTTTACTTGCATATCATATGACCTATTTTACCTTCTGTTATTTTTTTGGAAACCAAAGTTATCAATTTGAAACATAATAGAACTGCTTGTATAGATATCTGACCGGTAAATTAAAATCGTTTATTCATTAATTGATAAAAATAATCGACTAAAATATTTTTTCTAATCGAGAGAATCGAAAAATTTACTCGAAATATTCAGAAATGAATATACTACTATAGTAAATAGATAAGCCAATTTTGTTTTTTTTTTCATTTTTCGGTATAATATTAATAATTACATTTTAATTTAGAAATGATAATAAATTACTAACCATATTATTGTAAAGTAATTGATCTGTACGCATTAATATGACACATGATTATTGGTTCACGAATCGCTACTCACAGGTTGTCGGCCTCGTAGTTACGAAATATTCCATATAAGGAACATTTCGGCAAACCAATTAAACACACAATTATTGCAATCTAATCAACCTGAGCGGGCCAACATAATCATCATTGCGAGGCCATGAGAGCAACAGTCGACCGCGACACAGAAGCGCCTTCACGCCACCAGCCATTGTACAAGACGACTACTACTACTAAAAGGATATATATAATATATATACATTATTCTGTTATAATTTGACCATAATTTTATTTCGATTAATAAAAAAATAAATTAATAGGTTTACTTGTAGGTATAAACGGTTTTCCCAAATATGACCTTAGATCAATAATCGTATAATCGTATAATAAATAATAATCAATAACCGGGGTAATAAAATACATAATAAGATAAAGATTTTAAAGACTAAAATTTGTTTTAGAATATATTTTTGATATAAATTGATTCCTATTTTTTTTTATAGATTAAAACTACATACAAAAAAAAAAAAGTAGATAAGTATTTATAGTAGGGTTCGATAATTTTTTTGCTAAATTTATTATGCATATTTTTATTTTTTGTGCATATTTTAACATTTTAGTGCATATATTTATGCATATTTAAAATTTTTTAGCACATATTTGGTTGGTTTTTTATGCATATAAATCCGCGCTCTATTTATCACCATGGAAATGAATAAAAATTATAATATTATAATATTAATATTCAACTTACTGGCTATAATAAATAATAACAATATAAATTATCCAGAATGACAAACTGTCTCAGTATCGTTTTTCTTATACAATGTTATTATATTATCATTGAATTCAAGTTTCATACAATCCATTAAACATGACCCAATTGTAACCTACTGTACAGGGGAGTGACATCCACTTACCTGCTTTTTATATATTTAAACTAAAACATCATAAATATTTTACAAATGTCTGTAATGTTTCAAATACAATTATCGTTATATATCGTATAAATATCGTCCAAATTAACAAAAAAAAAAACAATTAAGTAGTAAAAAAATATTTAAATCAGCTCCTCATAATAATAAACTGAAAACTAATAAAATATACTTCCTCTCTTTCTGAAAACCTCTATTAAAAGCTAATAATTTTTCAGTACCTACCTTTTAAATTTGTCGTGTCTCCGTAATCTCTTTAATTATTTTCACTCATTTGACACGTAACAGTTTTATTTTTTGGATGTTTTTTTTAATGTTCCCATACAAGTATACAACTGAACGTTGTTTAGCCTGATATCATATTTAACCTGTGAAAATAAATAAGAAAATAAATAAAGTAATAAATAAATACAGTAATTAGTAATTATTGTATTTGAAATCATCGAAAACTATACAATGAGGTACCAATTGTTAACTATTTTACGGTTCGCAAGCCAATGAAATAAAACAATTGAAAATCGACAATATACCGATGTTAAAATTAAATAATAATATGGGGATTTGCGGTAGTAGAGCTTATATCTGTAGCTTATATCTGTCATATCGATCAGATATATATAAACTATTAACTACATAATAATTATTTTAATGGATAACAAAGGTGCTGATTACTTTATCTTCAATGATATGATAATATTATATAAGTGGTAATTTTTAAAATTTGGCAAGTTATGTGTGATTGTGTGTGTTCATTTCTGTCTTTTTGGTACTCCAGTGGTGTTAATTTGGACTTTAATTATCAAAATAATAAAAAAATTGTCGGCAGATCGTGCAAAACTTGCTCAGCAAAATATATAGGAAAGTCCAAAGCAAAATTTTCAAAATAGAAAATCGTTTAAAAATGATTAAAAACCGAACGATTAAATAGTAAATACTATTCAAATTACAGTGGACACATTTAAAAAAAATATATACTTAAATTTAAGCAAACGATTTTTTCCGGGGTTTTTTCTCAGGCAAATCAGTTATAATTTACTATATTGGAAATTGTGTTAATGTATATCTTACCAATTTTCAGATTAAAAATATACTAATTAGATCATTAAATAGTAAATTAATTAGTAATAATAATAATATTTATCCGGCACTCGATAATTTAAGACATTCCAACTATTTCGACTATTTCGAGATCTAGAGAATAATTCGATTTTTTACTCGTATCAAAACTATTTGATTATTTGATTATTTTCATTATAATCGAAACATCTCGATTATGCCCATAAGCGGAAATTTGGTGAAATTACTAGGGGGGCTGAGCATTATAATATGCTCGTTATACACCTATATAGGTACCACCAGGGCTTGAAACCGGTTAACGGTTTTTTACCAAAAACCGGTAATTTCCCGGAAATTTAGGGAACCTATAATCGGTTACCGTTATTATAAACCTATTTGTACTCCCGGTTATCGTGACAATTTTTCAGCTAACATAAAACGTTATAATAACGTAATATGTTTTAACCGGTTAAGAATCGGTTACCGATATTTATAAATACTGACTACCGTTACGTATGAACTATAATGATATTATGTTTAATTTATTTTAGCTAGGTACATAAATGATTATACGCTCGTAGCTACTAATGGTTTAAGAAATAATAACTTCTTAAAACTATTCTTAAATCATACTATTATATCTTCGTTTTTTTTCCCGAGTCTCAATTCTTGCAATAACAATTCAAATAATTGGTATTGTACATTTCTATTTCCTAACTACCTATAACATAAAATATCGTTGGTTGGTAATGAGTAATGACTGTACTCAATAGTCGATAGTCCCGGTCTCCCTCATCGTATATTGTACTGGGAAATCTAAAAATAGCTTGCTTCCTATAACAACACAGATATTGTATTAAGTAAACGGGTACAAAGGTGAAGTACAATTTTTTTTTAGAAACGGTATTCAATCGGTTACCGGTAACCGACATTTTTTGGAAGCGATAATCACTTAACGGTAACCTGTAATTTTGAATCTAGTACCGGTAATTGGTTACCGCTAACAACAGGACCGGTATAAAACCGGTAACCGGTATCCAAACAATTTTCAGTTACCGCTAATGCGGTAACAGATTAAATTAATAACGGTTTTAAGCCCTGGGTACCACTGTACTAGAGCCGCTCGCAATTATACTAGACAAGTTCAACATATTAAAAAAAACGACCATAATTGAGTACAAGAAAAACTAGGTGCATGCCTTATTTTTAACATTTTAGAAATATTCTAAACAAAAATAATTATTAAGTTATTCATTTTTAATTTAGAATTACAACCAATGACAGATTTAAGTCAAATAAAGTCGGTGAATCCATAAGAGGTGCCTCGTACAAAATGTATAAGTCACAATATACCTACCTCCATTTTACTGAACCTCTCGCTTCGCTCGCGAGAAATATTGACCAACCAATATTAATTGTATAGTAACAAATCATCTAATGAAAATAAATTTACTGTGTAATTATCTACTGTGTGTCTGTGTAAAATTTAGATAATAATTAAAATTCAGTTTGACAAAAAACCATTTTAAAAAATATAAAAAATGTGAAGGTATAAAGTTATTCATTATAATATTATAACATAAATAATACCTAATAATTTCTTAGACATAGGAAATAATTTATTTATTAAAAAATAAATATCATTTGTAAAAATGTAAAGCACTCAAATACTCAATACGATAAGCGGAGAAAAACAAAAATACTTAAAATTTGTCGATTATGCTGGTGTTGGTGATATTAAAAACCTTCATAATATTAGTTTTAAATATCATATTAATTATTAATAATTAATACGTAATATTTTCATCGAAACTGGGACTACGCACTACGTGACGCGGACGATTGCTGATAAACAACCTATGCTGGTATTATTGATATTACATAATTACGATATCGTTCCAAGTTATAATAATAAGTTAGTAATATCTTACGAATTTAATTTAATTTTTATCAGTGAATATTTTTTTATAATTTATTTTTTAGTTCAGTTATTAAATATGAATTTTACAATAATTATAACAATTATTGTATATTTAGTCACTTTAAAATTGTGTGGACCAGGGGGGCTAAGAACTGTATTGAGAATTTCTGGGGGTGGGGCTTTGTCCCCTCAACCTCCCCTCGATTTCCACGCATGTGACTATCGCTATAATAATTATAACATTGCACACAAAATACACAGGTCGGTCGGTGTTTAATAAGGTATAGCGTGGACAATTATTGTTTACGTTCCTGGCCAGCCCCGAAATATTGTTTTCCAAATACAAACAAAATGACCTGGTTTGCGGCCGCTTTGTCGCCGCTGTAGTGACGGACGGGTTGTTGCGTGCGGTGCGACAAGCGTCGCGGTGGTACACATTCGGTGTTTGTGATGTACCTAGGTAAATTGGGTCCGTGATAATTTGGGTATATTTTGAAAGCTTTGAAAGTTGATTCGCGGCCAAAAAAAGTAGAAGGTAAGTTGGGTCCAGGCTATATAAACCCACATACCTACTTGTCGGCCCGATCATTCAAGTTTTTACCAAGAACATAATATCATAATTCATAATAAATAATAAACACATATATATTAATTTATACCATTTATACAATTTATACCAAGATCATAATACTTTATATTACATATTTATTTAGAACATATAATATTATGTAATATAAAATAATATAAAATCTATATTATAAAAGCGAAATAGAAATCTTTGTTACAGGTTGGCTCCAAAACGGGTAGAAATTAAGGAAAAACAGGAATTTTTACGCAAAATCGGTTTTCTAAAATTGTCTATTAGAAAATTAAAATGTGCGTTTGAAGTTCAAATTTTTATAACACTGGATTTCTCGTATAGCAATTTTCTTAATTTTTTGTAATTCAAAAACGAATAACGTAGACACTTAAGATTTATATCATATGTTTATATTCTCATTTTCTATACACCATGAAACTTTGACTCGTTTTGAGCTGTTAACGGACAATTTCAAATTTACATTTTTTTAGTTAGTTATATTTGTTGGGTAAAAAAGCGTAAAAATGTAATGCAAGGCTTAAATATACATATTATTATGCAAAATTTTTTTTTACAAGCTTTTAAAGTTTGAATTTTGACAAGATTTATCAAATTTAACATTTAATAATTATTTTGCAGTTAAACATTTATAAAATGTTCAAGTTTTATAGGCAAAGATTGAAACTTTAAAAAAAAAGTTCCACGTAAATAGGTTATATAATATAAATTACTTTAATCACAATAATATCATCAAATACACTTACACAGTAATATCTAGGCTGACTGACCGTGTTCGCTCAGAATCGTTTTTCTTATACAATGGTATTAAATCAATGAATTCGAATTTAACACTATTCATTACAGTGACCTACTGTACAGCAGAGCGACACTTACTTTCCTACCTTTTTTTAAAATAATAATTGTCCACATGAATTGGGCAAAACTGATTAATATTATGCACTTGTAGAGGTTTACAAATTACGACGTGACGATTATAAATATATTAAATGCATATCAATATAATTTAACATGTTTTTCCGCAATAATACAATCCATTATACATTGTCCCACTTGTAACCTACTGTACAGCAGAGCGACATCCACTTACCCGATTTTTTATATGATTTTTTTATTATACAACATAGGCAATTGGCCGCTTTATACGTACTTATTATAAATTATCGATTTTTAAATATTTAATTATCACACTATAGCATTTATTATTACTTTTATTTTTTATATTTATTTATTTTTATTATTATAAATAAAGGCATAAAAACATAGGCATTTGGGAAAAAATTCATTCGGAAAAAATACCGGTCCGCACACTGTAGGTATTGCAATATTTTCTCATGACAGTATTATTTTTTTGTATTCTATTTTTATTTTAAAAAAACAGAAAGTGTCACAGGCGACCCTCGGAAGATGTGAAAACATATTATATACTATGAGGTTAGAAATATAGATTTATTATGTTGAATTTGAAGTTAATATTGAGGCCACACCATTGTCGGTACACAAATCCGCCGTCGACTCGTTGGTGGAAGACGATTGATGCTCCAGCAAGGGGGGGTTGGTCCATAGGTGGCAACGGGTGATAGGGCAAAACGATGTGGCGTTTCGATGATGGACATTGACACACAAACAATGGGACCATCGTGGCTGCTAAACGACAAGACAACCGCCGACGACACTACTGCTGCAAGAGCAGTATACAAGCGTCACGTCATGACGACACGATATCAAAAATATTATTTTCGCTATCTGAAGATGAAACATTGGTCCAAGAGGTGCAAAAGAATCCTATATTATATAATATAATTTTATGGAAGAAGTGAATTATAGATATAATATAACAAAAGATAGGATATGGAAAGAGATATCGATCAAAATTGATAAATCTGGTAAATAAAAGAATATAATATAATTGATAACTTAACCAAAAGTTAACTATACCAAAAAAAATAAAAAGATTCCGAAATCTATTTTAATAATTTTGTAGTAGACGACACTAAAAAGCGATGGAAAAATATTAGAGATTCATACGCACAAAATAAAAGAAAACCTGGAACTGGATCATCAGCATCAAACAAAAAAAAAATAGTACTTGGCACCACATCTTAGTTTTTTGGACCAAGTTCAATGTGAGAGAGAGTAAGTATATAAAAATTAAAGGTTAATGTTATATCATTATTATAAAAAAAAGGTAGGAAAGTATAGGTGTCGCTCTGCTGTACAGTAGGTTACAAGTGGGTCACTGTAATGGATGGTATTAAATTTGAATTCAATGATATAACAGGCATTTAACTGTTGCATAATATTTTTGAAAAAACATCTTTATTCGCTTTTTATGGAGTAATGCAGTATAATGCAAATAACTCTATTCTCGTACTAATTTTAAAATAATTATTGTTTTCGTATTATACTATTCCACTGTCCACTAATCACTATACAAGGCATTGGTACATATTATGTTAAAAATATTACGCACACTATTTTCCTATACAGTAGAGTAGATTTGACAAAAAAAAAAATAAAAATAATTTAACTTATTCTTATTTAAAATCTTTTTTATGCACCTGACCATGATGAGGCGTACAGTGTTTACCGTTGCCTAAAACTAGATATAGTAAACGCGAAAACTAGAACACGCAAAACCTTATAGACGCAAATCATGCGGTTTTGAGCGTCGGCATAAAGGGCAGCACAATTTACGGTATAATTCTATCATAAAAACTATGTATGTAAATATTGTATGTAGTGTTTGAAGTAGGAAATATTTCACAAAAAAAGTGTAACATCGAAATTACTGTTGATACAAATTACAAATATTAACGATGGTTATTTTATTATTTACCAATTATTAATTATATAGTTAAAGAGAACCTACATACTAGGTATAATCATTGATACTAATGGAATATGAGTGCTGCGATTTACTTATTAGTATAGTATATTATATCAGGTATATTGTATTATATATTTTTATCATTTAGACATTTTTACACGTTTTTTTGCCAATTTAATAATTTCGGATACCAATTTAAATGTATAATATCAAAGTTTAGCTATATAGTTTTATTTAGCTTCCAATTATTATAGCACAAAAGTTAGGTTGAGAGAGGAAAACATTAACAAACAAAATGTTAGGTATAGTGCCATTTATGAAGGTAATTTATGACAATAAACTTATCAACAAAAAAAAACAACATTTATTAAAATACTGAAATAATTCATGAATATTTCAAATTTTTGAATTTCATGAAATTTTCAAACACTTATATTGTATGTACTCTTTTTTCGCATTATCACATTTTGTTTACAATACAGCTGTGATATTTTATAATATAATAATATGATATTATTATGTTCCTCGACGAACACAAACGTGTCGTCAATTCACCGGCGGCTAATCCCCATTTCATGACGCCGCCGGCTCGTTTGACTCGTTTACGCATGACTCATTCCGATTTCCAACACAATTGCCGATATCACCATGGTTGCCGACAAACGGAGTTCAACACTCACGGTACCAGGGTCGCGTGGACCATAGTCGTGGTTCCGTTTCGACTCATTATTCGTCGTCGTTGTCGGTGCAAGTGTGGGCGGGAGACGAGCGGCGACGGTAGCTGCAACTGGTTCAACGGGCAGCAACACGATATCGGCATAAGTTCCTGTTACTTATTAATTATTATTATTGGGAAAACCGGCGCGAAAGATCTACTGATGGTTAGGTGGTTTCCCCCCCCCCCCCCCCACCGCAGAGTCAGTTGTCTCATATGATGCCACTCTTTTGATGAACCAGAACCACTTTTTTTAGAATTTTTTCGCCTTGTATATTCTTCTTTTAAATATTTCCATTTATTTTCTAATGTTTTTATATCATATTTGTCTAAATTATTAACAGAAACTATAACTTATGACTTTTGATTATAATAATATTATATAAAATAATTACAGTTCAATTCTTTATGAATTTCAGACCATAGTTTATTTTTTATTCCTTTAGATCTTTGATTTACAGGCATCTTGTAATCCCATAATGGGCGACGATCTTGTAAACATGATATCAACACCTGTTCAAAAGTAAAATCTTGTGCATGCTGAGTACTTATAACTTATAAGACCATCAATTGATTCTTAAACAAAATAATTATACAGACATTATTAATTGTTTTAAATTTTAAACTTATTTGAAAATATTATACTTTGAGTTAACACAGTATTTTCACATTCTTCAGTATCATTTATTCCAACTTGTTCTATTTCAGTATCAATTTTTCTAAGTATATTACATTCAAAGGAATTTGATTGGACATCTTAAAAAATGCATTTAAAAAATATTATATATAGTTGAATTAATGCATAGTGCCATAGTCCATATTTCATAACATATTAAATAAACAGATTCAAATAATAATAACAAAATAAATACACTTTAAGTTTACAGCTAAGAATATTTATTATATTATATTATTAGGCAGGTATATGAATCTGGGCATGTAATGTTTGGTACTGTTGTATACTATACACAGTCCTGTAAAGTATTTGAGTAAAACTATTCAAATACTTTTTTAAGTATTGAATAACTTTTTAAATACTTTCAGCATGAAGTATTTTGAATGGTATTTTAAATACTTTTTTTTGTATTAAATACTTTTTGGTATTGAATACGTTGGTTTATTATTTCGAACATTTTATTTTTATTCGAATTAATTGGTTGGAAAAATATTATTGTCAACTACAATAATAGAATAATAGTTTTATTTATTATTCTGTATTTCTGTTTTCACCGAAGCCCGAAGGTTTGTGAAATGTATGAGCGATAAAAATTATGAATACATTATATTTTTAAAATGTAATAAACATTTATTTAATAGATATTAAATAAAATGATTATACACCTACTACCTATGTGTCTATATTACAATAACTAGAAACGCACTTTAAAAACCAAAAGTACCTATTTGAAAAGTATTCCAAAGTATCCTAAGTATTCTTAGTTTTTCAAAGTATTTGAGTAGTATTTGAAATACTATACAATTAAAGTATTTAAGTAGTATCTTAAATACTTAAAAAAAATGTATTTGAGTATTTACTCAAGTACTTTTTAAAAGTATTCTTTATAGGACTGACTATACACTACCAAGTACTAATACAGTATACCATATTATGGACACTTTATTTGTATACTTGTATTTTATAACTTTTATTGATAATATATAAGTAAATACTTACTTCGTTGACATGTGTGGCTTTTAACCGAATTCGGAATGGAGTTTTTGCAAGCAACACATATTTTTCCCTTTTTAAAGCAAATAAATATTATAAAAATGTAAACATTTTGATTTTTTTAAACAAATTATAAAAATACTTTTCAATAACTACTTACAACGACAGCCATGATAAATATTTAATATAAATTATAATATCATAATAGAACAAATATTTTAACTTTACTACAATAATAAATTGTACAATATTATGAACATTAATTAACAATTATTAACAAGATAAGATAATAAAAATTATAAATAAATTAACGAAAATTTTTATTAGATATTATTATTATACCAACAATAACCACACGGTGGGAAGTTGAAATAATTCAACTTTTGGTAACAAGTGGTAACGTGGAATATCATGGTATCCAAATTACGGTTATGAAATTAACTATCCAATCATATCATTGGATATCGCACGGTCTACACGTTCAACACGGAACACGGTGTTAGTGGAATACCGCCTTAAATGAAGTTCTTTATTCGATAATATTAGTAGGAAATATAAATTACCAGCGTATAAAGTAGCAATAGCAAAATTAATTTATTAGAAAAAGTAAAATAACTGATATAAAACTATAATATGTATACCCCGCCGAAAAGGTAGGTAAAAATTGTCTCCATCAGAGCGCGTTAAGTAAATTCGTTTTCCCAACAGTCCACGACACTATGTAGGTGTATAAGCTTTTTTTTTTATCAAGTAGGTACCATACAAAGTAGAGAACATTTCGACGTTACGGTACCTAGTCAATTATTGAAATTTTAAAGACAATTTAAACAATTAAACTCTAGTTAATTCTTAAAATAATATTATTTCATTAAATCATAAACATAATATTAATAATGATGTGGATGGTAAAGGGAAATAAAGATAACTGGTATCGCGGAGGAGAAATATTTTCGATTTTTATCGACAGTCGCTGCGTTCTGCTGCTGCGACGCGAATGCTAAATTTAACAGTTACATGAAAACATTATCTACTTTTATTACTGCCTGAGCAGTCTCGAACCATAGATAATTATATTATCTATGTCTTGAACGAACTCAATATTATCTTAGATAATATTTTTATATTTCGTATGATATATATATATATATTGGATTAATCCAAAACAATATTTAATATTTATTTCAATCAAATTTAAAAATTGACTTTTTTCCGCCTAAAACGGGTTCTCAGACCACTGTGCTACGGCGGTTACGGAAATATTGCTCAGTAATAATAATAATAATAATATTATTGCGACTGTTGCGGAAATAATGTTACTGCCGAAAATCTAACTGAAAACAGGTTTACTTCCCGTCCAGTTAATTAAATCGATTGTCAAAATATTAGTATACAAAAACACGAATTTAATTTCTTTCAATAATATTTCTCATCGCCGACGACCGGGACAAAATAAGTCGACAACAAGCAGCGAATTGTCTATGGCAATGAGCATTCTAACATCCTACGATTTATATTTCTATCGTATTTATAACCAATGATACAATCTGAGAACTTGTATTCATAGTATAGTAATATATTGAAATGTTGAGCAATAATACAAATTGCAATAATATTATAATATGTCGGAACATTATTAATATAATATTATGTTATCGTAGCAGTTTTATATTGTATTTTGTAGCAACACTTATGCGGTGGTGGCGGTGGCGGCTGGTATTGCTGCGCCTATGTAGGACGGTGCCATCTGGTGTAGTTGCACCATAGATTACACTGATCAGTGGTGCCAGTGGTGCACGCGAATCATATGCGATGCAAGTACGTTCGTACGCACAATCGCGTTGCGCGGATTATCAGTAGCCGTCGCCGGTCGGGCCGTGCGGGACGGTGGGAACTCGGCGGCGTCATAAGACATAGTGGGTAGATGACCGTGGGGCGCTGTTCCGCGCGACCACGCGCCGTTCTCAGATGTCAGGTGTGGCGTGCATTGAAGTCGGCGGCGCGCGTTGAAGTAGGCGGCAACTACTACTATTACGTGCTACTGCGGATACGGACGTACGTGGCGCCCGCGTGCATGTGTCGTCGTTGTAGGCGGCGGCACTCGGAAGGTGAACCGTGCAACGTTAACGGCTCCACCCCCCTCGCCGCGGACCAATAAGATAGAACGTGTCGTACTGTCGTCTTCCGCCGCGCTCCGACGGCGGCAGCGTTCGGTATAATATTTCGAGGACAATAACAAAAGTCTCGTTGCAATACGGACGTGTCACAGTTGGTATTATAAAATACTATGATAATATTATTATAATCATTTATTTAATTAATTATATTGACAACAAGCGGCAATGTTCTCTGTATTCGACCGACGCCTTTACTCGTCTTCAGTCGTACCCAGTCGAAGGAAATAGTTTTCTGGCGGCGTGCGTTAGCCACCGGCGATGACGTCTCGAAGCATAATATTGTGCCTAAAGTTACAAAAAATACTATTGAGATACATTGGGACCATTTGGTAGATAAAAACAGAAATACGTGGTTCAATACAGAGATTTATAAAAATAAAAGACAACACTGTGCTTTAGATGCTTTAGTAAATTATGTAAAAACGACTTGTGGTCAAAAATACTTAGACTATATATTTTAATTCATCGGATTACGATATAAAACAGAAATTACTATATTATTAAACCAAAATTCAAAAAAAATAGAATAACAAATGAATGGTTATTAGCGTGCAATTTACCATAAATCAAATATTTTTTTGTATATAATATATTATGCTATGTAAATATTTTATTCTAGGTTATTTATTTCATATATTATGTAAGAATATTATGTCTCATATATTTGTCTTTTCATCATGTACTAACTAGTTCCTAATATATAGAGCACTGAGCAAATAATTCGAGGTGGTGACCCGGTAATAAATAGCACCTCTAGAACAACACTGCCACAACTCAAAATCCGTTAACTACTTTCGAATAGTAAAAATGTAGTTCTATTGAACATTTGAACGCAAGAACGCCACGGTAGTCTGAACGCGGGGCCGCTACAGCAGTATTAAGAGGATGTCAGCGCACTATTTGTTTTCTCTCTCTGGCGTACGCGCGGCAACATAGACGAAATGCATTAACGCAGAATCATTTTTTCTATGTTTTTATGTAATTTTAGAGTAAAATCACTCATTTCAAAAAAGATAGAGAATGATATTTTTGAGGAAATGACATATCGATTTTTTATTTTATTGTTATTTGACTTTGTATTCGACTTTTTTAACATCGTAGTATTTGGCGCGCGTTGCCCGAGAATCCGCGCGAAATCGGTCCCGCAATTACGTCGGTCGACTATGTGTCGACGTCGGCCCCCAGAGCAATATACCTACCGTGGTTTTTTTTCAACATACGTAATTCTTATTATTATTTTTTAGTATTTAATTTCGGACACATTTTGCAAAACTTCTTCATCTACATCATCGTCCGCCGAATCACCTCCACCTAAATCTGTACCTGTCATAGGAAAACTCTTCATCAGACGATAATGGTTCTTTGAACATTTCGGAAATATCGTGATCGGATAAACGAATTTTTTAGTAACCGGTGATTTTGAACGATTATGGGACGGACCCGGTGTACTTAAAGATGAATCCATTTATGCAATTTGATTAGTTAAAATCTCTACATAAATAAAATAAAAAATAATGTAATAAATAAAATATGTACGATTTATTACGAAATTTATACTTACGTAAATAAACTCGTAAATCAGAATAATAATAATGCACGTCGGTGTACACCGAAACCGTAGAAAATAGATGACCGAAAACTTCAGCGTATTGCACGTGACTAATAGACGTGTACAATTAATATTAAATAATAGCTCTAGTAATGAATCGTATGCAGGTAAACAAAATAATAATATAATGATGTAAATTCCTTGAATTATTTTCGTTTATACATCATAATAATATATATATATTTATAATATAAGGAAAATAAATTTGGCAACACGAATACTATATTTAATTACTTTACAACCGTATATTATAAGAATAATAAATATATATACTATATAATTATGTATAGAATTGTCGTGGTCGCCGTCATCGACGATTTTCTGGGAAAAAATAACCATTACTTTGCTAAAAATAAACGAAAATAAAATCCGAATACACCGTTGAAAAGAAGACATTTCAATGAATAACCACGTATAAAAACAGAAGAGTTGCTCTGATAACCGAGTAAATTATAAGGCCATAAAGATGCCTATACAAATTGTCGACTACCCGTCGACCGCGGCCTCAGAGGCAACGCCAGTGTTGTCGACTACCCGTCGGCACTCAACGTGTTAATAAACAAAAAAATGTTGTAAATTTAAATTATGTTTAAATTGTTTTAAGACAATATTTAGACAAATCGATATGTCATTCCCTCAAAAATATCATTCTCTATATTTTTTGTGATGGGTGATTTTACTCTAACTTAAAAACATAGAACAAATGATTCTGCGTAATTGCGTTTTGTCTATATTGCGTGTGGGCCGGAGAGAGAAAACAAATATTGCGCTGACATCCTCTTAAATCTATTATTGATAGGTGCCTTATTTAATATTTATTTTTTTTTTTTATTCGAATTAAGCCACGGCAACAATTTAATATTATACCATCATTTAATTGTAAGAAACTAAATATAATATACAGGTAGGTTAGCCTACATATTGGAGTAGACTGTAGACCGTAAACAGTTAAAATATATACTCAATTTTATTATTCCGTGATAATAACTAAATTTGTGCTGTGTTAACCATTTTTGTTATCGAGATGGGAAAAGGGGAAATATATTTTTGTATGTTGAAGATTATTATTTTAATAAAAACAAAAACAATGAAGGAAATTTATTAGTTATCTGCCTTCCACATTTTATTAATTATTTATTTCTCATAGATTGCATTTTAAATTTATCTGTATGCGTTATTGTTAACATTTAAAAAATATTTTAATAATTTTACAATATTGAGACAATCACTGATACTGTGATTCACATTTTATAATTATTATGTCTAAGAAAATTAATAATTGCAAGCGACTCTAGTACAGTAGGTGTAATGAGCATATTATAATAAATTTCCGCTTATGCTCCGCGTTTTAAAAAAAATGACTGTTTCTCCCATGGCCAAAATTATACCTCGTCTGTTCACGCATAAACTCTCCTGATATTCTGGTAATACTACTTCCTGAAGGAAGGACCAAAAATATTGTATACAAAAAGGTTTTTGTTTACAATAATATAAAAATAAATTTAAAAAAGACAAACTAAGCATAAAAACTATTTTTACTCAACAATGTTACACATAATATTCTAAAATTATATTGTAAATATGAAATAAATAAAAAAGAGTGTGTAGCAATTATTCCATGGAACGCATTTAACACACGCATTAAATAGTCAATAATACAATTCTTCATCAATATTAATTTTAGACAATATTAAATTAAGTATATGAATATGAACATGAGAATAAATCGTTAGTAAAAAAATTCGCGTGACCGAAATATACTAATATAGTAATATGCCACTAGCCACCAATATATTATAATATAGGTAGTTACTTCATTTTTACGTATGTATTTAGAGAATCATATTTTACTAAAAATCAATTTATGATTGAATACGTAAAAGAAATTTGGTATTGTTTTTAATTTTTAATTCAAGAAATATAAAATACAGATCGCCAGTAATATAAACACGCCACGATTTATTCACGACCATTTTTGTGTGTAGGACCAAACTTGGAGTATATTATGTACAAATATGCCCGTAAATGTCATCAGTTTAATGCTATGCATAATTAAAAATTATAATACCTGGCTATACGATTAAATATAATATACACACATATATATATATAGTAAATATTTGTAAAGCTATCTTATATAGGTACTAAGTTGTTTTTAATAATTAGTATGTAGGTACTAAACAAATATTATTAATGCATATTATATAGATAGCCTATAGGCTAGGAGCATCTTATAATCATAATTTAAAAAAAGGTGGGCAAGTGGGTGTCGCTCTGCTGTACAGTAAGTTACAAGTAAATCACTGTAATGGATGGTGTTAAATTTGAATTCAATGATATACTATCATAACGATTCTTAGCGAAAACGGTCAGTCAGCTAATGATATTATTAAATATTTTTGATGATATTATTGTGAATAAAGTAATTTATATAGAACCTATTTACGTGGAACCTTGTTTTATATTTTAAATTCATAGCTATAAAAGTTAAACATTTTATACATTTTTAACTACAGAACAATTATTAAATTTTGTAAAAATGCCAACCTTAAATGCTTATTAAAAAAATTGTACCTACCTATGAATTTTCAATATTTTTAACTGCCGTTTAAGCAAAAATCAGGAGCCTTGTATTTAATTTTCACGCTTTTTTACCCAACTAACAATATTTTATTGACAATTATTGTAGAAAAAAAACCAAACTCAAAAAGAGTCAAAATTTGATCGTGTAAAGAAAATGAATATTCAGTGAAATTTTCATGTATCTACAGTTATTTGTTTTTGAATTACAACAAAATAACAAAATCACTACATGAGAAATCGAGTGAATATCCAATCTTGTGAAAATATGAACTTCAAACAATCATAAAAATTTAATTTTATTTGCTTGATGACATTTTTTTTTGGTTGATTAAGGTAGAAAAACTTATGAAGAATCTTGTATTACATTTTCAAATCCAAGATTTAAAAAGAAAAATGTTTATGAATTTTCAACTCAAAATAATTAGATAATTTTCGTAATTTTTCCGTATTTTGTTAAGATTTGAATTTTTAATGCTTATAAAAAACCTATGACTAAGGATTTTTAATATATTTTTCAAATGTCATTGTAACATATACTATATAGGAGCCTTGTATTAATTTTTCACGTATTTTCAAATAAAGTTCTATTGACATTCATAGAAAAAAAAAGGTGGGCAAGTGGATGTCGCTCTGCTGTACTGTAGGTTACAAGTGGGTCACTGTATAATGGATGGTATTAAATTTGAATTCAATGATATATCATTGTATAAGAAAAACGATTCTGAGTGGAGACGATATGTCAGTCTAGGTATAAGACATATTATACACTTATCTATGGTATTAAAAAAAAAATTGACCTATAATAAATTCCAAATTAATCATATCACAATATCCATTAGGTACATATAACGCGTTATACATCAACAACAAACCGTGATACTATCATCATAATATATCGATGAAAATATTACAAATTAGAAGTTTCAAGTGCCCAAGAATAATATTATACAATCACAACAAAATAACTAAAATAGTTATTCTAGGTTTTTATGTAATTTCGTCCAAATTAGAACTTAAAATTACTATACAAATAAACTGTGCTTGTGTATTTTTTAGATTTTTTGGTAACCGAATTATCTATTTACATGGAATCTTGTTTTAAATTTTCAATCCTTAGCTATAAAAACTGAACATTTTATAATTTATTAATTACAATGGTTGATAATTTTCGAGATTTTGATAAATTCTGTCCAAATTTGATCTTTAAATGCTTATAAAAAAAAACTGTGCCTATGTATTTTCAATATTTTTCAACTGCTATTGTAAAAATATATCAGGAGTCTTGTATTAAATTTTTACACTTTTTGGCCCAACAGATAAAACTTTATTGATATTTATAGAAAAAAAAACTAAAAAAATTGAAAACTGAAAATGCCCGTAAACAGCTCAAAAAGTGTCAAAATATTTTCAAAATTGTATGGTGTATAGGAAATGCTAATATAAACATTCAGTGAAATTTTCATGTATCTACAGTTATTCGTTTTTGAATTACAAGAAAATAAGGAAATCGGTACATGAGAAATCGAGTGAATATCTAATGTTGTAAAAATATGAATTTAAAACGCTCATAAAAATTTAATTTGACTTTCTTGTAGAAATTTTTTTTTTGATAAAGTTAGACAAACTTATGAGGAATCTTGTATTAGATTTTAAATTCTTAGATTTAAAAAGAAAATTTTTTATGAATTTCTAACTCAAAATAATTTGCAAATTTTCGTGATTTTTCCGTATTTTTTCAAGATTTGAACTTTAAACGTGTATAAAAAAAAACTGTGACTAAGGATTTTTAATTTTTTTCATCTGCCTTTGAAACAATAACCTAGGAGCCTTCTATTAAATTTTCAAGCTTTTTTACCCAACAGATAAAATTTTATTGATATTTATAGAAAAAAAAATTTAAAAAAACTGAAAACTGACAATGTCCGTAAACAGTTCAAAAAAAGTCAAATTATTTTCAAAATTGTATTGTGTATAGAAAATGCAAATATAAACAACCAGTGAAAATTTCATGCATCTACGGTCATTTGTTTTAGAGTTACACCAATAACCAAAATCGATTTTGTTAAAAATCGATTTTGCGTAAAAATTCCCGTTTTTCCTTAATTTTTCTTTTGTTTTTCACATCGCTTTTGAAAACTACTGGGAAATTAAAATTTTGACCTCCCCAATGCACCAACGATATTCACTTTCCCATCGAACAAGATACTGAAGTCGAAAATCGAAGCATTATTTCGACTACTTATCGTGTACACAGACACAAAAATAAAAAAATAAAAAAAAATAAAAAAAAAAATAAAAAAAAAAAATAAAAAAAAAAATAAAAAAAAAAACACACATCATTGTAAAATCAATACATTCATCGTTTCACTCAGAATCTAAAACTAATAAAATTGGAAACTGAAAATGTAGGGACAGTTCAAAACCAATCAAAATATTTTGATAACATTGATACATTTTATCGTGTATAGATAATGCTAATATAAACTTTCGGTGAAAATTGTATGTACCTAACTATGGTCAAAAGTTACACCAAAAACCAAAATTGATTTTGCGTAAAAAATCTTGGTTTTCCTTAATTTTTCTTTTGTTTTTCCCGGCGCTTTTGAAAATTACTAGGAATTTTAAATTTTGACCTCCCAATGCGCCAACAATATTCACTTTCACATCGAACAAGATACTGTAGCATAAATTCAAAGCATTCGACTACTTATAGTGTACACGGACACAAAAATTAAAAATTAATAATTTAAAAAAAATTAAAACCCACATTATTGTAAAACCAATGCATTCATCGCTCCGTTCAGAGTTTAAAAATACAGTTGAACAAACAGAATTTTTTTAAATACCGGTATTTTTAATTTTGGTTCCAAGCCCCGGTGCTACTGTTTTTCATTTAAAAATTCTGATCTCTGGTACTTATTTAAATAATACAATTAAGTAATTGCCTACCAATTACATCGTACGTGTAGTGATTACGAACTACAAATAGTTAAGTATAAGTGCGTACAGCCAATAAATTATGGAAATATGGAATTATCGACTTTAATATTTTAACTATTTAGCTACTATGACAATTTTTTTTCTTCAAATAAAGCTAAAATTTTTATACAAAATAATAAATAATATGATTGATTGCCCTGAAATACTTCAAAACATACATTTTAAAATAAATTCAAAAAATTGTCGAGAAAAAAACTTATTTTATATAAAAAATGTAACCACATCATACATGTCAAATTCGCCGTCAAATATTCTAATGTTGGCTGGAAATTATGTTGATAATATTGATTTGTTTAGTACATCCTTAACAGAATTTTCTGTTCAAATATTAAGATATATCAAATAAAATCATTTTAAGTATTTCTTTGTATTTTTTGCAAGGCTGGGAATTAACGAGTTAAAAAGTTAAAGATAAGTTAAAAAGTTTATTTTATTTTAACTTTTTAACTTAACTAGTTAATTTTGGCTTCTCATTAACTTAACTATTAACTTACTAAATTTATTTTTTAATTAACGTGAAATTAACGAGTTAATTTTTCATTTTAAGAAGTAAGTTAAGTTAATTTATTTTGTTTTAATTTAATTATATTTCACTATTTAAGTCTATTTCTTTTTCATGTCAAATAATATATATCGTAAATTGTTTAAAGTTAAAAATGTATATCATTCGAATCTAACTTAGATGGAAGCACTGTACAAAGTATAAACACTATAGTCTATAATTTAGTTTTGGGTTGGAAAAAAATTAAGTACGCTAGCGTTGTATAAACAAATTAACTTTTTTTTAACTTAATTAAAAGTTAACAAAAATTGTGTATTAACTTTTAACTTAACTGAGTTAACCTATAGTTAAATTAACTTTTAGCTTTTAACTTTTTGTTATTGGTGCATATTAACTTAACTTAACTGAGTTAAAAAAAATCATTAACTTGCCCAGTTTTGATTTTTTGTATACTTTTTGATTTTATTGTATAATTGTTGTAAATTAATATACAGGTATCATAGCTATAAATATTTTGTATTAAATAATATATATATAAAAAAAATGTAATTTGGAATTATATTTCCGTTAATAAAGATTAAAGTTTTTAAGTGAGTTATTAGCATTTTTAATTTACATTTATCATACACGTTATAACTCACTTAAAAACTGAATTATCGTAAAACAACTTCCAACAAAACACAGATAATGTTCTCACCATCATGTTTCATGATAAGTCGATTCACTCTAATTTTTAAGCTAACGGCACAAAACTTGAATTCCGGAGCGTAAATTTGGTATGTTACGCGTTTGTAAGACGGACACAACACATGGCGTCCTCTTAATAAAGATTATTATTATGCTTGTATTTGTGCAGTTAGGATAAATCCTTACAACTTACAACTTACAGTACTGAATATCGCCTTTTACGATCCCGACAAAAGTCGAATGTCGTATGCGACGATGTTCGTGGGACGACCGCATGTACGCGATATCAGCCGGATATAAAAAAAATTGTTATTTGGAATTATATTTCCGTTAAGAGGACGCCACACCCGCATGTGTTGTCTCCGTCTTACAAACGCGGAATATACCAAATGTACGCTCAGAAATTCAAGTTTTATGCCGTTGGCTTAAAAACTAGAGTGAATTGACCTATTATGAAACATGATGGTAAGAACATTATTTGTGTGTTGTTGGAAGTTGTTTTACGATAATTCAGTTTTTAAGTGAGTTATTAACATTTTTAATTTACATTTATCATACACGCTATAACTCACAGTACATGCGGGTGTGGCGTCCTCTTAATAAAGATTATTATTATTATTATTATACTTGTATTTGTGCAGTTAGGATAAATCCTTATAACTTACAACTTACATTACTGAATATCGCCTTTTACGATTCGCGGGACGACCGCAGGTGCGTGGCGCATGTACGCCGTATCAGCCGGAAGCGCTGGTGCCGGTTCGGGAAAATGTATACGGCTGCGCGGATCACACTTGGCGACACGGTTGGTACCGCCGATCAAACGCCTCGTCCTCCGCGCAAAACTCACGGCCCGCCGACTTTGTTGCACTAATTTGTAACTTTGTGCAATCGTGCCTAACCTATATTCTTTATTCCGACGATTTGCCGAGCGAAGTCGGAAGCGCCGCCCGCACGCCGCACCTACCGGTTGCCGATCACCGAAACACGTTTTTTCGCTTCCCGTCCGCGTTGCTCAACGTTACCCATTAATACCGTTCCGTCGTTCCGCCGTACATTAACCGACACCTTGACGGTACCGCTCTCCGTCCGTTCTCTCGTAACGTTCTTTTTCGTCGTCGCCGAATTTAACGGACATGGCAGGCTTTTTGAAAATTATGTCCGACTTATCTACAGTGCACAATACATGTAGCGCCACGAAATGTCAAAGTATTTATAAAGAAAATAGACACTTTCACAGAGAGGCGTAAGTACTTACCCACTTCATTAATATCGTTTTTAATAATAATAACTAAAAGTTTATTGCAGGGCTTGAAATCAAAACGAAAAATTTAATTTTAATTTCGCGTAGGTATCCATATTTGTTTTTTTCTGATTTAAATTAAAAGTACTAGGTAGGTATATTGATTTTATAAATTTATGATTTTTACGATTTGTTGTGCCTTATCGATTTAATTGTAAGTATATGTATTAAGGATGATTTTTAATTAGAATTTAAACGTAATTTTTCTTTTTTTTCGAAATAAAATAGATAGGTAGGTAGGTACTACTCATCCATTTTACATTTTTACGATTTTAATTTTGAGATTGACGATGAAACCAATTACGAAAAACCTGTTGTCGTTTGCACGGCTGCGAAACAGTTCTAAGAAAACGAAGTATTAGTTATTTATAATTACCTACATAGTACCTATGAACAACATGATCGGCTTATCGGCTATTGTTGAATTTTAAATCAATCTATAGGAAATTAAAAAAAATAATTTTACCTACCTAAGAATTATAGTTTCAAATTTTTTTCGATATTTAAAATCGATTTCAAGCCCTGGTTAATTGAACAATAAAATGTATAGGCACAAGTTAAATAAAAAATATAGTTACAAAAGTGGAAAACTCATCCTATTAGCAATCAGCTTTGGATGCAGATGAGTTGAGTTTAATTAAAATGTAATGAATTAATATTAATCATACCTACATTAAACAAAATTATATAACAAATGGTGGGCAAGTGGGTGTCACTCTACTGTACAGTAGGAACTTCAATTATTTTTTGATTCAAATTTCAAAAATGTGTCAAAATTCGAACTTTAAATGCTTATAAAAAAATGTGTATTTTTAATATTTGTCAACTGCTATAGTAAACATATATCAGGTACCCAACAAATAAAATTTTATTGAAATTTATAGACAAAAAAACTAAAAAAAATTGAAATTTGAAATCGTCTTTAAACAGCTCAAGACAAGTCAAAATATTTTGAAAATTTTATCGAGTATAGGAATAGATAAAATAAACATATTATGATATAAATTCAAATAGTCTATGGTTATAACTAGGGTTCGGGACTTGATGCATTTGTATGTTTTTTTGTACTGGTCGTAGACTATATTCTAGGTGAGTTATAAATTTGTTTTATGAAATTACGAAATTAAATACTAAGTTTGAATTTGCATATTTTGTCATATTTTGAAAAAAGTGCATATTTGAGCAATTTTTAGCATATTTGGGCATATATTGCATTTATATATTTTTATAAACGTACAATTGTTTGGAAAAATCATAATTGGATGGTCGTAGTTAGTCGTATCTAACGCGTACGTCTGTTTGCGATAGTCTATTTATCGCTTTATAATAATCAACCTTTTTATCGACAATAACGACAGTTGTATAGTTGTGGTAAAACCTAATGAGCCCTATACTCCTACAGACTTATCTTAAAACAAATATAAATTCAAACTTAGTCAGACAACATTTTTTTTTTTATAAAAATATATAGTAAATTATATTTTTATAATTATAATAAACTTAAAATAAAAAATTAGCTGTATATTTTGACGATTTTTACTGCATATTTCGATAATTTTAAGTGCAACAAGTCCCGAACCCTACCTAGTTATAATTATATTATAGTTATAATAATATGACGATTCGCGCATTGCGATGATTATATTACAATAGTTATAAATGGCGATTCGCGCCACCGCAAATAACAATAAAAATAAGATTGGAGCGATTCGCGCCTCGGCAAAAAAACAATAAAAATATAAAAACCACTGACGATTTGCGCCACGACAATAATAATTATAATAATAAGTACAATATAAAACACACTGGCGATTTGCGCACGGCAAAAAGTATCCCGCTGACACCGTACACCAGTGACTAAAATTGTGTGTAGTACGACACACTTTGTGTAGTACGAAATGCTAAGTGTGGAATATGAAATTAAAAAGTGTGTAGTGGCCTGTAATAACTACTAACTTTTTTACAGTTTTTTTCTTCATTAATTGAAATATTATTTTACGTTGCATAGGGAAATATAATATATATTACGAATTTAATGTATAGCCGTATAGGTAGGTACTATATTTATATATGTTATCAATATCTTGATTTATTTTATATGAACGATGAACCATAAACTAAGATAATAATATGGACTGGGAACGATGTGGTCCGGCTTTCGTACGGATTTTCTATATTTATATTATAATATTCAAACATTAACAATAATATTTTGTTTTATGTTCTGTAAAAATGAAATCCCCGAAATAAAATATTACGTTTCCTTATAATATTTTGACGATCATTTTACAAATTTTTCTTATATTATGTATAATATTTAAAATATTATAAAATAAAAATTAAAAATATTTCATCTGTGATCGATCTGTAAAATAATACATAATAATAATTATCAAACAATAGTTAATGAATGTAGGTACCTATTCTTTTAAAAGAACCATTAACATAACGTGTTGTTTTAAATCGTGATATAGGTAAAACAAAATAATAATATTGTTGACGTTTGAAAATTATTTATTATATATAAATTGTCTTAATGATAAGAATAGGTACCTAAACATAGTTTTTTTTTGTAATTAAATATTAATAATGTGGTAATTACACTAATTAGCTTTTAAAAAGTATTTAAACATTTGATCAATCAATTTCATATAATTGTGAGTAATTATATTGTAGTCTGGGGATAATTTTTCCAAGGGTCCGGGATTTTTTCCCGGGATTGTTCTTCGAGGGTTTTTTTGGGGATTTTTATCCCGCAATTCACTGTCTGTATAATATTATAGTTCAGTGCATATACTGTACAATTATGTGTAATAATCTTACTGATATACCGACATACATCTTTTTATTGTGATGTAGTCCGTATACTCTGTAGATAAAGAAAAATATAAATTGATTACTCTATGTTTATGTATACCTATGGATTAAATACATTTTTGGGGAGGTGTGGGGGGGCAAATTCCCCCACGGTAGCTCCAGGTTTAATATAAAGTGTGTATAGTACAAAAAAAATTATATTTTTGCGTCTGCCGTAGACCGAACTAGTTTTCGGTGGCCGTGTTAAATTGGGAGATGGTATTTTGCGCCAATTTAATGACTTGTAATTTGTGACACAAATATGTACATTTAAGCGCGTATGTAATTTAAAAATATAATATGTACCTAAATATTATACAATAATAAATAAATAAATATAATACATAAATATGTAATATAAAAAATAAACACGTATTTTGCGCAACATCTAAAAATTAATTTTGGTAATTTGCGCCACGACAGGAAACGAAATGGAATATTATATAATCTGCGCCACACTTTCAACTTTAATTGTTGGAATTTACCAGCAGATAAATTTACTGATATCGCATCGGAAATACGATAATAGGTAGGTACTAACGCGTGCCGGATATAATATCCGTTGTGTTCTACTAATAATAAGTAGAGACGAGATCGATTACGTCTAATCAAATAAAAATTACTAGTATCATGATATTTACAGTTATTCCGATATTAATCGAAAATATATTGATTATATATTTATTTAATATACCCCCACATAGCGTATTTATCCTTCTATAAATGTATTTATAGTTATAATATTACTGATTTTTTATTAAAATAAACTTGATTATTTAATTATTTTAAAGTGGTGCAAATTACAATTTTGATAAGGTGAGCAATGACGCGAATTACAATTTTTGTAGGTACACGATGGCGCAGATTATTAATTAATACCATTTCATTTAGTTTTGTGTGGCGCAAATTACCAACATTAATTTTTATGTGTGGCGCAAATCACGTACGCCGCTCGTTAAATTTGCACACCTGTGAGCCGACGGCGGGCGTAATCTACAATTATAACAATTTATAATACATCAAACAACAGAATAATACAAAAATAAGACAATACAATTAACGAATAATGTGTGTGTGTGTGAGTGTCGGTCGGTGGCTGTGCTAGAAGACGTTCCGGGTCTCAACACGTCATATCATTTTTTTTTAAATAATAATAAAAAGTGGGTTAGTGGTGGTCGCTGTACATCTGTATATCTGTATCTGCTGTACAGTATCCGTTACAAGCGGGTCACTGAAATGGATGGTATTTAATTTTAATTCAATGATATAATATCAATATATCATTGTATACGAAACATGGTTCTGAGCGGAGACAAACCGTCAGTCTTTGATATTTTATATTCTATTTATGTGTTATTACGTCTTATTATCAGGCATCAGATTTTATAGCATTTGCTAGGTTTTTAGTGCTATCTTTTAAGATTTGGTGCTATTTTTTGCTAATTTGCATAATATAACGTTTTATTTTGTATTTTCATAAATCTAGTTTATGTTATGTGCTATGAAAATTATAAAAATTTTATCATTTATTTTAATTTTCTTTTTAATACACATGAAAAATACGCACATTTTCGTTCATATTAAAATCTATTTTTAAATTCGTTTAAATTCGTATTTTTAAGTTCTTTCTTCGTTAGCCGAAAAAATGTTAAAAGATAAAATGCCGCACTATTTGATACTTAGATATTTTCTGTCTAACTTTGGCAATGACGTCTTTTCGATCGACGAGAGTAGGTACTCTATTTTACAAATATTGTGCGAATGTAAAGTTAATAGTTACAAAAAATTCAACGTTTAGCAACACATAAAACGGATAAACATATCAAAGCAATCAAACAAAAGCAAAATAAAATTGAAAAAAACAGCAGCTGCTTACAAGTTACAAGTGCTCAACAAAAATCAACTTTTAATTTTGATCTCTGCAAGACTCTTATTTCTGAAAATATACCATTAAACAAGTTTATCTAATGAAAAAGTTCAACTAAAAATCCAATTCCAGACGAATCAACATTGAGATAACTCTACGTAGATGATATAATCTTCAATTAAACTATTGAACAAATTATTATTAATACAGTAGTCAGTAAGTTGAATTAATATTATAAAATTACAAAAAAAATTACTAAAATCGTTACTTTTGGTTAGTTAATATATGTCATTTCATCTAAATTTGAACATAAAATAATTGTAAAAAAAAAATTGTATTTTTATACTTTTAAATTTTTTGATTAGGTACAGAATAAAATAAAATTTGAATTCAATGATATAATATCATTGTATACGAAAATATTCTGAGCGAAGACGCCAATACGGTTGTGAGTATTTCAACTGATATTGTAACAATTTCTCAGGAACCTTCTATTGAATTTTCATTGACATTTATAGAAAAAAAACTAAAAAAATTTAAAATTTAAAAAACCCGTAAACAGCTCAAAATAAGTCGAAATATTTTGAAAATTTAATCATGTATAGGAATTGATAAAGTAAACATATGGTGCAAAATTTTAAGTGTCTACGGTTATTCGTTTTTGAAGTACAACATAATAAGAAAATCACTATGTGAGAAATTGAGTGAATATCCAATGTTGTAAAAATTTGAACTTTAAACGCTCATAAAAATTTGATTTGACGTTCAGGTAGACATTTTGTTTTGATAAAGGTAGACAAACTTATGAGGAATCAAGAAAGGAAAATGAAAAAACTTTATGAATTTCTAACTCGAAATAATTTGCAAATTTTCGTGATTTTTACGTATTTTGTCAAAATTTGAACTTGAAAAGCTTATAAAAATTTTCTAAAATTTTCGTATCAGAAAAGAATAAAAGATATTGTTGAAGAAAATCCAATCATTTTTACCGTACTAAAAGGTTCCGACAGGCACAAAAAAAAACTTAAAATAAAATAACACACATTATTGTAAAATCAAGCGGTACATTCATTGCGCCGCGCGCCGCTCAGAATCTAAAATATGATAATATTTTATATAATATTACAGCAAAAAAATAAACATTAAAATACCTATGTATGTATGTCAATTATATAATAAAAATTTAACCAAGAAAGGACATTAAGTAAAACATTTTTATTGACAAAAGAAAAAAACATTGAATACCAGAAAGTGAAATTTAATTTTTATGACCATTTGAATTTAAAATTTGTACCGACAACATTGGGTATTCCCTAGATCTTTCATGGAGCTTCTTATATTTTTGTAATTGAAAAACGTATAACTGTGGATAATTACTTATTTATTAATTACTTGATTATTTTCTATACTTGATAACATTTTCAAAATATTTTGACTTGTTTTGAGCTTTTTATGGACATTTACAATTTATAATTTTCTATTAGTGTCAATAAAATTTATTCGTTGTATCAAAAACTTGAAAATGTATTAAATGGCGCCTCATATATTGTTAAAATCTTAGTTTATAAATATTATAAAAATACACAGGCAACATTTTTTTTATAAGCATTTCAAATTTAAATGTTGAGAAAATTGACAAACTATTTTTCAGTTAAAAATGTATATTAAAATGTTCAATTTTAATAGCTTAGAATTAAAAATTTAAAACAAGCTTCCATATAAAATATATAAATACATTTTTTTTATAGATATTTTAAGTTCAAATTTGGATGAATTTATATATTAAATAAACAAGAGAAACAATTTTAATTATTTTCTAGTAATTTAAAAATATTAATCATGGGTAGGTACTTGAAACTTCTTAAGTATATTATTATACAGGGTGATTTATTAAGCGTAAAACACTCATGATCTCAAAAAATATTAACGTTTTTGAAAATATTTTTTTACATAGTTTCAAGTTGTTAAAAAAATAACATTTTTATTAAAAATTATATTTTTAAATATTTTTTATCCTTATAATTTTTTAAGTTTTTTACTTTTTTGAATAACAGCATAGAGTTTTAATTTCATTTTCCAAAGCAGAATATTTTTCTAAGTATTTTAATACATAAATATTGAATTTAGGACGAGTAGTTTATGAGTTATAAGTATTTAAGGTTTAGACAAGCGTTAATAAGTAATAATACTATAAATATAATAAAAAATATCCTAGGAGCTCAGTATCGTTTTTTCGTGTACAATTATATTATATCAATGAATGCAAGTTTAACACCATCCATTACAATACATACTTATAACCAGGGCTAGGATTTATACGCAAAAGCATGTTTTTTTTGCGACTACTGATTATTGATTTTGTCAGTAATGTCCACGAATCACCTCATGATGAGATAAATGGTGGTATTTTTATTTTGCATGTTTTTGCATATTTTGGATGAAATGCATATTATTGCATATATTGAATAAAATGAATATTATTGTACATTTCGACTATAAGAATGCGAAAAATAAATGTTTTATAGTAAATTTCATAATACTTGGTTTTTTGTCAAACATAAATTTTATTTTTATAAAAACAATCCTATGGTACGAGTTTAGGAAAAAAAAGCAAGTGAAAAAAAAGCATATGGATAAAAAAGCAAATTGAAAAAAAAGCGAAAACTAATTATTATCATTAGTTTATTTTTTAGGTAGGTATTTATTATTTATTATTATAGGTATATATCATTACAAGGTTTGTTAAAAAAATCGAATCAAAATAATTTTATTAATTAATTAAATATATTAAATATATTATGTATATAATTATATTATAATAAGTCATAAGTATATTACATTTTACTATTAAAATTGACAAATAATTATTATATATAGTTTGTTAAAAAATCGAATCAAACAAATGTATTTATTTAAAACGTATATAATAAGCTACAGCGTTTAAGAAGTGTTCGATATAATTATCATCATTATTATTCTTGTATTTTGTACACAGTAAAAATAACTTTTCTTGAATATTTTCATACATTTTTTTTTTTTTTTGGTCGTAAATTACCTATATCAAATTGAGCTATTTTAGTGCTATCTGAATCTATCTCTAATCTAATTTTTTTAATCAGGATCCAAATAGAGGGATGATTATAGCTAACGAGTTTAGAAAATCGATGATTAAATCCTTCTGTTTGATTATTAGTACGATATAAATTTTTAAGAGTTGTTTCGTGTACATTCCACGTAGCAGGTGGAAAAATTGATGGAATATTTCGAAATTTGGTTTTTTTACCTGGCCGTGAAATTCCAATTGGTCTATTTATTCCCGAAATATAAGTTCGATCAAAATAATTGACTAGTTCTCTAGCCTCTTCTGGCATAATACTTTTAATATAGTCAATTCCAGCTGGAACATCATCAACAGGTAAAAAAGCTAGAGCATCAATTTTTCTACAAAACAAACTAAAATTTTCATTCTTCGTGTATAAATTTACTAAACCAAGGTATTGTATTTTCCTATAGGTACTTTGCGTTAAATGAAAAAAACAACCTTTTATATTTACATGTTCACCTAATATAGATGTGACTGCATTTATAGCTGCCTTTTCGAAGTCAATATGAACATTAATAGGGTCTGGATACAAGTTTTAATTATGACATGCATTAAGTAACGATTGTAACATAATATATTCATAAGTAGTTTGCGTTTTTTTTTTCTAATAAACAATATACTGTATTTGTATACAAATCATGAATTTTGACTCTTATTACGTATAATTGTTGAAAAATAGAAGGTGCCATTGCAAAGTTACCATCGAACATCCATGTATCCGCCTCGGTAAGATGTTTTAACCCTTTATCAGTGGTGAATATGATAACTCAAAAAATAATTAATTAAAAATGTTTTATCGTAATTACATAATATATTATATTATTAATATTTAAAAATATTAAAAAAACTGATAGGTAATCAATAAAATACTGTTCAACTATTTATCAATAAAAAAAAAAAACCTAAATTATAATATAGTATTTTCATCTTACCTTCGATTACACAGTCATCTAAATGTCTGGGTTCTTTTAAATTATTTTTTGATCGTTGATTACGAAGAGTTCTTTTAGTAATTGTTTCTGGTGGCATCTTAGCTCGAGTTTCATTATCCAAGCTTCCAAGTTCTTCACAGTAAATCTCAATTGGATTTGTTGACGTAGTTGCTTCCTTATGTTTCATTCGTGCTAAGCATTTATCAACTTCAACTTCATGCGTGTCTGGAGGATAAGTATGTGCTTTATCGATTATTGGTATTTCAGTAGGATTTTCTTTCGATGTTTTTAATTTGCCTGGACACTTGAGACTCGACGCCTTAGAGCACCTCCAAACATCAGATATTAAAGTACTGTAATGTTTCGTATACATGTGGCCATTAAAACAAACTTTTTCCGTATTTTTATTAGATTTTATTATTTGATGTGACATTTCAATTAATAAAAAAAAAAAATAATAATAATAATACTAATTTAAAACGAAGTAGAAAAAACGTTGAATTTTTATATTAGAGTAGGTAATGAACGCAGCTGAGCTGTAATCTCGTAGCTTTGGACAGACTGAAGTCGGCGATATTATATTTGGGTATATTGGGTAATTTTTGTAATCTATAATCGGCATGTGATTTGGAAAAACGTTGGTGTCATAAGCCGTTATCCGAGCGCAGCGATAACCAAAATATTGACGAGTTATTTATTGTCATTTTGTATTTACCTATAGGTAGGTACATCGTACATAATATGCTATACCTACTGCTATAGCCATATTATTAATGAATAGTAGTCATTTTCGTTATTATATACGAAATAATGTTTATGGTGACTGTAAAATGTTTAACTTGCTTTTTTTTACTTGCTTTTTTTCCTTTGCTTTTTATTCACTCACTTGCTTTTTTTTCCTAACCCCCTATGGTACAATAGGTATGCGATAAAAGATTAAATAATTTAACATTCATTTTCGAAAATTTGAAAAAATATGTGATCGTAGCATGTAACACTCGTAGTGAATGTGAATTATAAAATTTATTTATAAATTATTTTTTTTTCTCAATTATATTATACTAAGGCGCCCGATGCCGATGCCATTTTCTCCTCAAAAATATATTCTGCGGGAATAATGATACCACCTTATAGAATCAACCAAATTTCATAATTTTTTATTTAATTGCTAGAGAGAAATACAGCTCGCATCGATTTCTGTTTTTCAATATTTCATTCTCAAACTTTATAATATGTCTAAAAAAATACAAGATAAAAAGCATTTTTTTTACAAATTTTTTAATTCAATTTTCATTTTCATCATTTGAAATAAAAACGAAATCAGAGATCGATGTGGGCTGTAGGAAGTCTTCTTCTTTCAGATAAAAAAATAGTCATCAGAATCCGACAATTCTACAAAGCTTGAGCGTTATTCCCGTAAAGTCGTTTTTTTCGATATAATACACCCTATAACCCCCCACCCCCACAGGTAGTAGATTAGTGTAAAAGTCTTATGATTGAAGTGGCAACTAAAATATAAAATTTAATTTTCAAATTTTCAAATTTTATAGAATTGTGAAAAATTTGAAAAACTGGCAACGTGACCCTTAAGACGAACAGCTAATCACTGATGTATTTCAACAAAAAAATATTTTTTTTGTAACTATATTTTTGTGTTTATCTTATAAAAATTTTAATGCATATTTTTGCATATTTTGGTAAATAAAATGCATATTTTACCGTTTTTTATTGCATACAAATCCTAGCCCTGCTGATTACCAAGTGTACAATAATTTTTTTTTTGAAATTGGCATATTAATGTAAATTTAAATTTAAAACAATTTCTTTAAACATTTTCTACTTTTGTTGTATCAAACTTAGCATATACCTATGTAGATTGATCTATGTATCTGTGCATGTATTTTTTATCGATTAATAACTATTATTCTAATTTTGATTTCACACCGTGATCCATTCCATTGTTATGAAATTGGATATTATACATTACAGTGCTCATGTAAATCGTTTAGTGGATGTAACTTATAAAAATCACCATTAGGCTCTATGACGGTAGATATAAAAAAATCGGTGTTTATACAATGATTATGATATTCCACCATTATACCGTTGGAATCCTGGGGATACAGTTCATCCAATAGTTATATTATTAAAAGAACAAAAGACAACCAACAGGATTATTTTAATGGTGTCTTCATCAAAGCATCAGACAAAAATAAAACTATTGAATAGAGGGCCTTAGAAAAAAATTTTAATTTTGTAATATTGTAAATACTGTGGGTATTTAAGTTGACCGTAAAAGTGAAATTTGTAAAATATCTAAATACTATGAAACTTGTAGGCATCCAGACAAGTAGATAATTAAGATAATCATAATATAATACATCTGTTTTGGACATATTATTATCTTATTGCCAATTGTACGTACTATTAGTGATATTTGGAATTCTGGCTTATTTCATAAAATGTGATTTCGGTAATTTTTAATTACTAATTACATACATGTTAGGTAATTTTTTAAGAATTACAAACTACTTCAAAAGTTTGTATGCATATACCAATTACAAATTACTTGAGTAATCTAAATAATATATAATTAATTACAGTAATTTAAAAGTTCCCAACCCTGATTACAGGGCCATAACAAGCTTCATCAGCTCTCCTGGCCATTTAACATATTTCCGCCCTAGTAAATTATTTTGAACCCCCACCCACAATAGAGATTTGCTTATAAATTATTTTATTTTGAAAAAAGTAATAATAATAATAATATTAATAGGAAAATAATTAACTATATTGATATTATATTGTATTTACATAAATTTACAAAATAGTCAATAATTGTTTTTAATAAAATATATGGTACCAACAAAGTTAATTTGTTATATATTTATAAACCAAGTATACAAACGTTATTTGTTTGGGTTTTGGAAGTATTTGTCTTCAAGTTAGATAGGTGTCTTGTTTACAACAATTGCCTTCATTCCCTAAATTATTATAAATTACATAAAAATTCATAAATAATGAATATAATTCTTAGTTTATACGTTAATTTAGTTTTTTTTGTTATTCATTAGCCGTCTTTATGATTTGTTATATTGAGTTTATTGTTATATTATTATGTTATATATACCCTTTTTACCTGAGCGTAAGCCCGTTTTTATGTAAAATAAAAAATAATAAAATAATAATAAACATTTGAAAAAAAAAGTGTTGTATTTATTGAAGTAAATATTTTAGAAGTCACATCATGCATAAACTTTCATTAACATGATTGTTGGTTTTATATTTTTCAAAATATGACCTATGTTGACATGTTATGTACAATATTACATATTATTTTCCTTAAATTGGACATTACTTAATAATGTCATAAAAATTGAAATAATTATATAATATGTACCTATATTAGGTTATTATTATTATACTATATTAATAATAATAATAATAATAATATTAACTATAATAATTCGAGTGGCATATCCTACCTAACATATTTTTATTTTTCAAACAGTGGATTATGGGAAATAGTTATGTGCTACAAATGCGGTTTATATGGAACACATAGAGTGTGCAGTTTTCTCGAATTGTACCAACTATGGCACTGTAAAGCATGCAAAGTCGATGGAGGTATGATTTATAAGTATTACATTAATATTTCTATATGCAATGTTTTATGACAATGTTTCTCAACCATTTTATTATTTTTTATTATTTCATTATTTTATTATAATTTACTTTTTTGGGTGGTGACCTTCTACCAAAAATCAATTACCTAGGCCATAGTATAATAATATTAATAATCATTTTTCTTATTGGCAATTTTATCAGTAAATTTAAATAATATAATGCAATATTGAATAGGCAATGAATACATTATTCTGTTGAATATATAGTTTATTTTTAAATTCAAATTGAATGTTTAGTTTTTATTGTATTTAAATTACGACAGCAACCCATAATAAATATTTTGCGACCCAATAAGTTGGAAACACTGCTTTATGATACTCCCTCAAAAATCAATAACCAACTGATTGATTACGCATATATAACAAATTCACGACAAAAGCTTACGAATATCCTAATTTAATAAAGATTTAAAATTATAGTTTTTAGGTGACTTGTTCGGTAAGTTTTGTTGGGCAGACCTACTTATGTTATTTTATCATTTATCTTTTAAATTACATAATTGTATTGAAACTAAATAAAGCCAATGTTAACTGTGGGGTAGTCCGGTAGTCGCAATAACAAAGTTGAGTTTAATGAAAAATTATAAACTACATTATAGTGAGTCAAGAGATTCTGTAAAATATGTATAATGTGTATACTATATACATACATGAAATATTCTAAATCGTAAATTGTTCATAAAATATAACTTTATAAATTTGAATAACTTGATTTGGTATATCAGGTATACAAGAAGAAAGATTGTCGTCTCAGAAGAGAGGCATGGCAATACAGTACATGGATGCCTATACAGTACCTGTTCTCAACGCTTCTGTTCGGGTCTCAGAAAGGCGTACTTGCAATATTGAAAAATGTCTTTGTCCTCATAAAGAGAACCGAAAATATCAAAATAAGATGTAAGTATTAATAAAAATAATTTTTATTTATCCCCAAAGTCAAATAATACAGTATATCATAGTTTGTGATAAAGAGGCAGTTGAAAATACTTATTTAATTATTACGTTCTTAAATTGTGTGAAATATTTGTGAAATTGACATATTATTGTAACTTGAAATTCAAAACAATTTTATTATACATTTCCAACTTTTGTTGTATCAAATTAATCATACATGTAATATGTAAATTAGCATCTATATGTCTGTGTATATTCTAAATACCATATAATATGTACATTTTATTGCATTAATCAATAATCATTATTCCAATTTTAATTTCCATTACATTATTATCAAATTGGATATTAATTATACATTATAGTTTTGAGTGTTTAATTAGCGGAGGTAAGTATCTAACGCTTAACTATGACTGTTAAAATAGAAAACCTGTGCTTAAACATTAATTATAATATGCAACCCTTATATTAAAGTTATATTATATTAGGTATATTATGGTTGGTGTGCTTACCATACACCAATAGTTATGTAAAAAAAAGAATACCGTTATTAAAAGAACAAAAGGTGAGCAACATGGTTATATTAATGGTATCTTCTTCGAAGCATCAGGAAAAAATAAAATTATTGAAGGTGCAGAAGTTTGTGAAAAAAATATTTTAATATTGTAATACTGTTAAATATATTATTATAGTACTTATGTAGTATATTTAAACTTTTGTGTATGCTGGTTATACAAGTTCCGTCCCCATACCCTAAAATATGATGTGTAGTCGTTTTTGTTGTTTTTGTAATTTGTTGGTTTATTGATTTTGTTATTTGTCGTTTTGTTGTTTTTTTTATTTTTTTGTTCAGAAAACATTAATTCTTCTTTCTTAACAGCCTATAGATAAAATGTTTTCAACTTACTTTTTATAAATATATACAATATATGGACATAAATTCATAAATAATTTATTACTGTTTCTTTCTTATGTGCTACCTATATTTTCTTTTGATTAGGTGGTTTAGAGCTTTATTTTTATTAAATTAATATAAATAATTTGGGATCAGTTAATAAACTACGTTCTCGTGCTTTATTATTTTATTTAAATTTAGTTAAAAGGCACTTCATAAGCATATTAAACTTTTATTAACATAATCTTCTGTTTTTATAGAAACTCAAAATTTAACCTTTGTTGACTTGTTGTTTACAAAATTAAATTTTCCCATTAAATGTAATAATAATGTAATTACACTTAAGACTGTCATAAGAAAATGCCATAAATATATAATATGTATTATATATTATGATGATGTTATTATTATTATACTCTAATTCAAAAGGCATTAATACATTTTTTATTTTCCAAACAGTGGATCCTGGGAAATACTACTATGCTCCAAATGTGGTATTAGCGCAACACATAGGATATGCAGTTTTGTTAAATGTTTTCAACCATGGTGCTGTAGAGCATGTCAAGCCAAACGCAGCCGCAATCATTAAACTATATAATTTTGATTCATATGACAACAATGTAACAGTGCACAGGTAATACATATTGAATGTTTTCAGTTGATTTCAGGTGTGTGTTATTGATATTATGTATTGATGTGTTTGTATTTATATAATGTGATTTTACTATTACACCTTAATACAATAATTTAATAAAAGTCTAAGTAACCTTATAGGTAAAATAATAATAGTTAACAATGTGTATACTCCGTTCCACGAGAGAAGTAGACCTGGTGGCGACCAAAACTCGTCATTTTCCGCGTATTCCCACTGCCGTCAGCCTACATGCGCGAAATTATTATCTACTTCTCTATGGTATAGTCTATACCAGGGGTGGGCAACTGAAAGTTACTAGAGGGCCAATTTTTAGAAAATTAAAATCTAGCGGACCTAGAGCATAGAAAGCAACAAAAAAAAGGTCATTCAAAATCTTCATTTTTTTAATTTAGCATTTATTTTGTTTATAGTGTGAATATTAACGACGAATAAAAAAAGGTTATTAAAAATAATTTAATTAAATATAAAATATAAATAATAATATTACTAAATATAAAAAGGTGGATAAGTGGATGTCGCTCTGCTGTACGGTAGGTTACAAGTGGGTTGCTGTAATGGATGGTGTTAAATTTGAATTCAATGATATAATATCATTGTATAAGAAAAACGATTCTGAGCGAAAACGGTCAGTCAGCCTATGATTTTACCAAGTATATTTGATGATATTATTGTGAATAAAGTAATTTAAATATAACCTATTTACGTGGAGCCTTGTTTTAAATTTTCAATCCTTAGCCATAAAAGTTAAAAATTTATAAATTTTTAACTACAAAATAATTAATAAATTATAAATTTGATAAATGTTGTCAAAATTTGAACTTTAAATGCTTATAAAAAAAAATTGTGCCTATGTATTTTTAATATTTTTCAACTGCTATTAGAACGATATATCAGGAGCCTTATATTAAATTTTCACGCTTTTTTACCCAACAAATAAAAATTTATTGATATTTATAGAGAAAAAAACTAAAAAAATTGAAAACTGACAATGTCCGTAAACAGCTCAAAAAGAGTCAAAATATTTTCAACATTTTATGGTGTATAGAAAATGCTAATATAAACATTCAGTGAAATTTTCAAGTATCTACAGTCATTCGTTTTTTAATTACAATAAAATAAGAAAATTGTTACATGAGAAATCGAGTAAATATCAAATGTTGTAAAAATATAAATTTCAGACGCTCATAAAAATTTAATTTAAGTTTCTTCTAGACATTTTTTTTTTGATAAAGGTAGACAAACTTATGAGTAATCATATATTACATTTTCAAATCTTAGATTTGAAAAGAAAAATTTTTATGAATTCTCATCAAAATAATTTGCTATTTTTCGTGATTTTTCCGTATTTTGTCAAAATTTGAACTTTAAATGCTTATAATTAAAAACTGTGACTAAGGATTTTTAATTTTTTTCATCTGCCTTTGAAACAATAACCTAGGAGCCTTCTATTAAATTTTCAAGCTTTTTTACTCAACAGATAAAATTTTATTGATATTTATAGAAAAAAAAACTAAGAAAATTGAAAACTGACAATGGCCGTAAACAGCTCAAAAAGAGTCAAAATATTTTGTAAATTTTATGGTGTATAGAAAATGCAAATATAAACAACCAGTGAAAATTTCATGCATCTACGGTCATTTGTTTTAGAGTTACACCAATAACCAAAATCGATTTTGTTAAAAATCGATTTTGCGTAAAAATTCCCGTTTTTCCTTAATTTTTCTTTTGTTTTTCACATCGCTTTTGAAAACTACTGGGAAATTTTTACTTTTGACCTCCCCAATGCACCAACGATATTCACTTTCCCATCGAACAAGATACTGAAGTCGAAAATCGAAGCATTATTTCGACTACTTATCGTGTACACAGACACAAAAATAAAAAAATAAAAAAATAAAAAAATAAAAAAAAAAACACACATCATTGTAAAATCAATACATTCATCGTTTCACTCAGAATCTAAAATAATACTAATACAAAAATAGTTATTAAATATAAATGATACTATTACTACTTGTTTAATGTGAGTTTTGAGGACGTGTGACTGATGTTAATGATAACACGGCAAAATCAACTTCTATTTCGAAAGAGGAAACACGAAGTAGGTTAGGTTAGTTTTCATCTGTTAGACGATGTTTTTGTTTTGATTTAATATGCTTCATATTTTAAAATGTAAATTCACAAATGTATGTAGTTCCAAACACGATTAACATTTTTAAAGCAAACTCTCGTAAAAGTTGATATTTTACAATAGGTAATTTTTTCCAAAAGCTTACGTCAATCTCTTTCGTAGATAATAATAATGGATCAGTTTGCAAATCGCATAATTCTAATTGAAGTTCAGCATCTTGCTTTTAAATTTCAACTGTCATTGGATTATTAAAATAATTTATTTGAGGGCGCATAAGTTCACCTTCTTCAAATCGTCTTTCGAATTGTACAGTTAATTCGTCCAAGTGGCCAGTGGGTAATGTATTGTTCAAAACTACACTCGTCGTCAAATTCTATTTTTATAATTTTGTAACACGGAAAATGTATTAATTTTTTTTCAACGACTGTATTTTGAAAAACTGCTTATTTTTTTCTTAATCCATCTGAAAACCCGATAATTTGAGAAATGAAAACTGATATAATCAAATACGGTACGAACAGCTATGGTTAAAAGCTATACGTATATATACGTACACTATAATATAGGACATTTTTAGACATATTGAGTATTGACATATTATGTTGTTCAATACTAGATGACAATTATTATTATATGGATAAGATAGAGCATAGACTATAGATATAGAGTATAGACGATTAAACATTAAAATGTATGATATAATTTGAAAATGTAGCGCGGGCCAGATAAAAAAGGTTTGCGGGCCACCACTTGCCCACCTCTGGTCTATACCATGATCTACACAGAATTAGACACTAACAAAATCGTGGCTACGGGGTTTGTACTCATGCAATGTAATGCATTCTGCATGTTAGTAGCACGATCAATGTCTTTTTTATAGGATAACAAACGGTATTAGGATAATATCGTAGTGTTGGTCATTTAGAAAATTACACACCCTAGTTACACTAAGAAAAGACATTTTTTCTTTATTTTATATAGTTCAATTTTCATGATATTTTTTATAATATGTAAAAAAGATGCAATAATACATCCAACACAGATCTCATTCTTCAATCAAATTTAGATAGTATGTATAGTAGTTGACCTTGATTCATGAATATATTAACCAAAGTGTTTGATTTTCGATAAACTATCAAAATATGCTCTAAAAACTTTGAGTATTTTATCACATATTTTGTGAAATGTAATGTTAATTTACTAATCCGATAAACTTGTACTCTCCATATTACCTATTGTAAACATTTTATTACATATTGTATATATATTCTTGTTTGTTCGAAAAAAAAAATAAAAAATAAAAATATGGTATATAATTGCTCGTACCACCCAAATCTTGATTTTCGTGTATTCATTAAAACTATACAATTTTTATGATACAAAATATAATTTTAATAAATTATACCATACTTAATTTAGAAATATTATATAATCTAAGAATATTTTATAAATTAAAATACTGTTAAAAATTTAAGATTTATCATTGATAAATAAAAAAACTAAATAAAAAAAGCTATTACAAACCTGGAAAATACGCTGAAGGGCCTTTTTATAGCATTTTCTCTTGGTCAACATTTAAAATTATGTCTTCTATGTCATATTTTTTCAAGAATGAAAAAAATTTGGTGTAACTATGTTGATGAGGCATGCCTATCCTGCCATCCTCATACACACACTTATGGATTCAACTATGCATGTAAACAATCAATTTTAAAAACCGATAGGTTTAAGATAATTGAAGGGAATGTAGAAAACTAGTGTAATACACAGTGACGGCGCCAAAGGGTGGGGGGAAAGGGTGGGCGACTACACCCCAGGATAAGTTCTTGCCCCCCCCCCTATTTCAACTCATATTTTTACTGGTGTGTTACCGTTTATATGATGGACATTATATTATAATCTTAAATACTAAATGGGATTACTATCTTAATTTTTAACTCGCCGCAATCGGTAAATGTGGTCGTTCAAAATTTTTAAAATTAGCGGCGTTCACCTATTAGTTAGTCGAATTTCCCACACGAGTCGTCATTCTGTTAATTGTGTATGTGTATAATATGTATGTGTCATGTGTGTGTGTGTACATGGTCGCATTTCGTTCATTCGTTAGTATTTGGTATGAACATTCGTCGGTGCAAATGTTGTTTGATTTCACTTAAATATTAAATTTCAAAAACTGAAAAACAATAACAATATATGATACTTTTTGATTATTTTCATTTCAAGTTATATAGGCACAGTTAAAAATATTTTTATATTTAAATCATAATTTGAATTGTCATTTTTATTTTTTAAATTACTATTATGACGTATTAAATATCATTATTATTTTTTCTATTGATAGAAGTACAATTATTGTTGAACTTGCCCCATTACAAAAATTGACTTGCCCTTTATCGCCCCCCTAGGAAATAAATGCTGGTGCCGTGCCTGGTAATACTAGAATGCAAATCTAATCTAATACCACTTTGTGGTATACTCATAGCCCTACTCATAATATATAATTATTTCTGTAGCGTTTAACTTATGTATATGCTCCAAAACCCATTTACACATTGTTCGAACTCCTCAAATTCAGATCTAATAATAGCCAGCTATAATTTAATGAGTAATGGTTCTAATAAGATTCTAAAAATATTATTTTCAAAATTAGTCTTGATTGAAATATATTTTTACTTTGTTGATTTTGCAGGTATTGGTTTAACTTCAAGCAACTACTATCATCAAAATAACACATGAAACATAAAAATTAAGTAATAATTGGACTATCAGGTCTCCTATATACTATATATTTAGTAGATACTAATATATACTATATTGTTCATGCTGTATACATTACAATAACTACGGAAAAAATTATACAAAATGAGACAGATGGATTGGTTTTCTGCTATATATATCATATAAGCGGCTTACCAATTTAAAACTACTTTCTGTAATGACACATAATATATTTCACAATTTTACATGTTGTAGATAATTACTAATTTATTTAAATACAAACTCCATAACACTGCCCATCATTATTAATATCTAACTAAGGTAATATGTTACCTATGTATTTATACTATTTTTTATATTTGATTGATTGTAACTATTTATTTTTATTTTTTTATTGAATATTTTGTGTCCAAAGTTTTGTTCATGTAATTATATTTTAGATTCTGAGCGAAGCGATGAATGTATTGATTTTACAATGATGTGTGTTTTTTTTTTATTTTTGTCTGTCATCACCTTTTAGGACAGTAAAAGTGCTTGGATTTTCTTCAACAGTAACTTTTCTGATAGGAAAGTGAATCTAGTTGGTACTTGGGAGTCAAAAGTAAAATTTCCCAGTAGTTTTCAAAAGCGACGTGAAAAACAAAAGAAAAATTAAGAAAAAACAGGAATTTTCACGCAAAATCTGTTTTCGAGAAAATCGATTTTGGTTTTTGGTGTAACTCTAAAACAAATGACCGTAGGGACATGAAATTTTGACTGAATGTTTATAATTGTATTTCCTATACACCATAACATTTTCCAAATTTTGAGCTGTTTACGGATATTGTCAGTTTTCATTTTTTTTAGTTTTTTTTTCTATAAATATCAATAAAATTTTATCTGTTGTAAAAAAGCTTGAAAATTTAATAGAAGGCTCCTAGGTTATTGTTTCATAGGCAGATGAAAAGAATTAAAAATCCTTAGTCACAGTTTTTATTTCTAAGCATTTAAAGTTCAAATTTTGACAAAATACGAAAAAATCACGAAAATTAGCAAATTATTTTGAGTTGAGAATTCATAAAAATTTTTCTTTTTAAATCTAAGATTTACGATTACTCATAAGTTTGTCTACCTTTATCAAAAAAAAAATGTCTACAAGAAACTTAAATTAAATTTTTATGAGCGTCTGAAATTTATATTTTTACAACATTTGATATTCACTTGATTTCTCATGTAACGATTTTCTTATTTTATTGTAATTAAAAAACGAATGACTGTAGAATGTAGATACTAAAAAATTTCACTGAATGTTTATACTAGCATTTTCTATACACCATAAAATGTTGAAAATATTTTGACTCTTTTGGAGCTGTTTACGGACATTGTCAGTTTTCAATTTTTTTAGTTTTTTTTTTCTATAAATATCAATAAATTTTTATTTGTTGGGTAAAAAAGCGTGAAAATTTAATATAAGGCTCCTGATATATCGCTCTAATAGCGGTTGAAAAATATTAAAAATACATAGGCACAATTTTTTTTATAAGCATTTAAAGTTCAAATTTTGACAACATTTATCAAATTTATAATTTATAAATTATTTTGTAGTTAAAAATGTATAAAATGTTTAACTTTTATGGCTATAAGGATGGAAAATTTAAAACAAGGCTCCACGTAAATAGGTTATATATAAATTACTTTATTCACAATTATATCATCAAAATATATACTTGGTGATATCATAGGCTGACTGACCATTTTCGCTCAGAATCGTTTTTCTTATACAATGATATTATATCATTTAATTCAAATTTAACACCATCCATTACAGTAACTCACTTGTAACCTACTGTACAGCAGAGCGACATCCACTTATCCACCTTTTTATTTATGTGTTAAGAATTTAAGCTTATATAATAATAATAAAAAAAAAAATACAATAACTACTCAAATATAACTAAGATAATATTATGTTTTTATATTCCTTATATATTTCATTGTATTATTTTCTTTTTTTTCTTGAATATTTTGTGGTAAAGTATTCTTACTATGACATTGTTAATTATATTTGATAAAATTGTATTCTTATTCTATTTTTTTATTAAATATTTTGTAATCGTAAAGTTTTGTTCAATCCATAAATAAAATTGTTATTTTTCATATGTTTGGTTATTGTCAAAATAAAAATGCTACCTACCTATCTTATTTTTCTCGTAGGATAATGCAATATAACAAATTAAATATTAATGTTTTTGCTTGAAAATATCTATAGCGATGCAGCCATAGGTACTACTAACGGAAAAATTCAGTGCACAACGATGCTAATAATAATTTAAAGTTAAATAGTAGTTTTGGCGTAACACTGGAAAAAGTACGTTTTGATTTTCTAAATATCATTATTATGTACGGAAAAGGTTTGTTATGGATTAACCAGTTTTTTTTTAATCGCAGATTTGACGACATCAATCAATTTATCGATGTTTTTTCCATAACTTGATTTTGTACATTTAGGCAAAAGTATGTTCAGGATTTCCACTCCTCATTTATGTGTTTAAGAAGATGATGTGATTTAAAATTTAAAATAATATTATCTTGTTATTGCATACATATTATAAATTATAATTAAGTAAAATTATTGAGCCGTATAAATTGTCGTAATGCCGTACTGCCGGTATATTCGTATTGCTGTATAAACCAAATTTTGAGAAATTTACTGTAATAGTTTTATCTACTACTTATGAAAAACTAGAAAGTATATCATAGTTCAAAAACACACCAGCGTCATAAACACAAAAAAATACTTGGGAGTTGGGGTTACATAAAAAAAAAAAATATATTTAATGATTGAGTCGTTGTATTTAAAACAAATTATCATAACAATTAAATAAATTAAATAGTTACTTTTGTAACATAATGATATTACTTCTACATAGTGGACAAGCTCTTCTACACTCTCACAACCACCTCTCAATGCATACCCTACAGAAATGATGCTGGTAGGGCACTACTGTAGTGGTGGAAATTCCATTATAGCAAATGATACATACTTCAAGAACTGAAAAAAGAATGTTTTAAATATTTACAAAAATGCCATATGCAATGAAAATTAATTTAATTTATCATCTTTTATTTTCGTGTTGTGGCTCTACCTCATTTTCAATTTCTACATAAAAAGCTTGTAATATGTCTTCCGTTTCTACCACGTCCTTCTACTCTTTGCTATACACACAACATAATTAAATATTTTATAATATATTATGAATTAACAATTTTTTTTATAAATGTTTTATATTACTATAATAAAATATAAAGTATTCAGTCGATACTATAAATATGAATTATCTTTTTGGAGGGTGCTAAAGAGGGTCTTTAGGAAGGTCTTTATAGCTCCCTTTATTGCTCCTATTCATGCACTATACAGTGTAGTATATTATTTATGTAAATTATTAGTTTTTACAATTTCTCTAATCCTCAAGGTACAACCTGGGTATCAAAATCTCTAAATCCGTCCATAACTATTAATACCTTCTTGGTAAGGAAAACTTTCCGAAGAGGCACAAGAAGCGAGGAATAAGGACTACAAGAATATAAGGGAACACCATAAAAGGAAAAACTCTAGACTAAATACAAATTAAGATTGGTAACCGGTCAATTCGGCGAAATCCATTTCGGCAATAGACATTTCGGCGAATGGATATACCGGCGAACGGTTATATCGGCGAATGGATATATTGGTGAAACCGCAAAACCAGAGATTTGATTGAATTAATTATTTATTAATTAATTATTAATCATTAATAATATAATAATAATATATTAAAAATATAATAATAATTTATTAATTATAATGTTGGCTTTTATTTTTTATGTTGGTAGGTGTTTATTTTCCCAGAAATGACTTCATCGCCGTTATCGATAGTATTATATCATACTAGCTGACCCGGCAATGCTTTGCTAATGCTAGGTGCATCATATATTTATATATCTTAATATTACCCGATGTTGCCCGGAAAAAAAATTTTAATTAATTATATTATATAGGTCGAATTGCGTGCGTAGCTTTTTTTGCGACAGAGCTGAGTTGAGTAAAAATCGAAAATTGATCGAATAAGCAGTATAAATTCAATAAAAATTTACTTTACTACACAATACACATGTTAAAAACAAATAAATTGATTATGTGGTACAAAATAATAATGGATTATGAGTACCTATTTGTATTAGATATGTTTTTATATTTTAAATAGGTGTTGTTGAATTATTTAAATTTTTATAATACAATATAACGTACAGGCGTTTCGTGTATATGTTTGAATCGTAGGTTTTTTTTATGTGTGGGTCATCAGCTTTTGGGACATCCGTAAGTTAACAAATTCAGATAAAATCTTTTTTTTATAATATTGTTGTTATTCCAAAACTATTAAACATTATTAGAACCGTTACAAAATGTTATTTTCAAACAACTTTTAAAAATTGTAATCATATACGAGACAAAAATATTGATTGTTGAAATACGAGAATCGTTTAAATATTGTTAAAAATAAAAAATAAAAGTTGGTATTTAGTATTCTGGAATAAAATATAGTGAAAAAGTATTTTTAAGTGTTTGAAATACCAAAAAAGTATTTGAATACTTAACAAGTTTGTATATAATATGATATAATACAATATTATGTTAGTACCTATGTTATTATAAAAAAATAATTATTATTATTACGGTAGCCGGTAAGTTCAATTAATATTTTAAATTTAAAGCAAAATACCAAACTAAAATCGTTATTTTTGGTTATTTAATATGTCATTTCATCAAATTTTGAACATCAAATAAATATAGGTTACAGAATAATCTACTTACGTAGAATATTGTTTTAAATTGTCAATCCTTAGCTATAAAAGTTGAAGATTTTATACATTTTTAACTACAAATTTGTTTTTAAATTCTCCCTGTCAATTAAATAAATATTTATATGAATAAATATATTATTTTTTTTATTGGTATGGAAATTTATATAATTTCTGCTTCGACAACTTGGTCATTAGCATTACACTAAAGTACTAATGATATAAGGTTACATTTTATTTTATATTTTAAATATATTTATTATCCAATCTTGACTGGTTAAAGTTAACATTATCCGGATAATGTTGAAATAATATATTAGCCAAAACAGATAGCTAATTTTCATTAATGTCGACATTATCCAAATGTTAAAATTACCCGTAACATATATACATACATGATATATCACTTTAAATTTGATAGCCAGGTACTAGGTAGTTAAATAGACCACTAACGGCACGATAAAGGATGCCCACTCCGTGACCAAGCGCGATGTCGTCAATATTTTTTTATTTTCACGTGTTAAAATTACTTATAACATCGATTTACCTAACTGTAATCCAATAATAATTTTTTTTCGTTTTTTCATTATTCTTTCAACTTGGAACTCTTGGTCTTAAATTGGAACCTTCCCAAACGAATTATTCCCTTTCAATTAAATAAATATCTATATATTTATATACATCGTTGTTATTATTTTCTGCAAATGTATTTAAAAAAAGTAAAATACTTCACAAATACTTTTTTGTAGTATACTCGTACTTGTATTAAAATATTTGTACGTTATCACAGCATTATAAAATGTTATATTCAGACAACTTTTAAAAATTGTTTATTATATACGTCAAAAATATTGTTCGTTGAAATACAAGATTAGTTTAAATCGTTAAAAATAAATTAAAAGTAGGTATTTAGTATTCTAGAATAAAATACAAAGAAAAAGTGTTTTAAAGGGTTTGAAATACCAAAAAAGTATTTAAATATAAGTATTTGAATACTTAACAAGTCTGTATATAATATAATATTACATTATATTATGTTAGTACCTATGTTATTATTTATTATTATAATGGTATCCGGTAAGTTGAATTAATATTATAAAAATACAGCGAAATACTAAAATCGTTATTTTTGGTTATTTAAAATGTAATTTTTTTAATAAATATAGGGTACAGAATAACATACTTATATGTAGCCTTTATTTAAATTTTCAATCCTCAGCTATAAAAATGAACACTTTATACATTTTTAACTACAAAATTTGATAAATGTTGTGAAATATAGAACTTTAAATGTTCATAAAAAAGTTGTCATTAGCTGGTATTACACTAAGCATAAGACTGGTAGTAGCAAAAAAATGCAAGAGATGGATGGAGGCAAGTGGTTGTTGTGGCAATAGACCTAAATGGCCCGTAAAAGCCAAAAAAGAAAGAAAGAAAATATATCATATTTATATTTTATTTTGAATAATGAACGCCAATCGGCATTTACAGAATGGTGTAGGTACCTACTTAAGTTTAATAACAGTTTATATAATACACATTTTTGATTTACTCTTAAACATAATATTTAATAAATATAGGTTACAGAATAGCCTACTTACTAATAACATTGTATTGACAAATATGTCATAATATTACTTATTATTAAAACAGTAGCCGGTACGTTAAATTAATATAATTATAAAATTACAACAAAATAACTAAATTTGTTATTCTTGGTTACCTATTTAAAATTTAATTTGACTTTCTAATAGACATTTTTTTCATCTGACATCTTAGATTTAAAAAGAAAAATGTATAGGATTTATTATCTATATGTGTGCGGGCTGGGAGCGTATAATAATGATACGCGTGCCCGGACACCAACTTAGGGTCTTTACGCCACTGACACCTAAGTACTAGAATTATGGAGGACAAGCTGCGTGTGTAATGGTGTAATAGCTCAAATGGTAGTGGTTGGGATCGCCTAGCAAATACTGTCGTCTATGTAGTGCGTGTTGTGTAATCATGTGTATCAATGTGTGTTGTATGTGTGTGGGTGTGTATACAATTAGACAAATAATAAAAAAATGGTAACTTGGTTTCTGGTAAGTATAAGTTGCTGTATAATAAACGGATTTAAATACCACACAATGATAATATAGTAAGATGATAATGCGCGGCACTTAAGGCCGAACAGAATAGAATAATATTAGGTAGAAGTATAATAAAATATGGTATAATATAGACTTAACAGTACCTACAACAATAACACAGTACAAGTATAATATTAATAACGTTCGGACCTTATGGCCAAATGGAACAAAATAAATTATAATACTATATGGCTTTTCTGGCCCAACCGAAACGATATAATAAAATAATATATAGAAAAGCAATTTGAGACGCTACCACGTATATTATATATATATAATAAAGATAATAATAAAAATATATTACATATACATAAATGTCCGGTCCTTATGGTCGAACAGAAGAAATTGTATATTGACAGAGCTGTTTAAGCTGTTAGCTCGTACTTATAAAATATCTTCTGGCACGAAAAATAATAATTATAAAATATCTAGGTATTATCAACAATTTAATATGTACAATAAATAAATAATAATAAAAACATTGGAATTTATATATTTTAATATAGTAATTCACGGACGACACAATTAACGTAGAAAAATAAAATAGTCTAATAATGTGTTGTGTTTGTGTGTATGTGTGAGTGTCAGGGGCGGAGTGGTAGGTACGCGGCGTTTATCAATACCTATTATTCGTTGGCTTTATAAAACATTTATACAATAATTAAAATAAACTAGGTAATACGTTGTTAGCAATACGAATGGTCGAAAAGATTAAGTGATACATAAATGCATTCAATGTACGCAGCGAGTCGGCAGTACCCCTACTACCACGCATCGTTTAATTAGCGATTGCCACGGACGCGCGGCGGAAATGAAATTACGCATAAATCGTAGTATGAAGGGGAAATATGGTCAGCGCGTAGGTACATAAAAAAATATTGATTACAAATACAAATATTATAAGTGATGATACAACATATACCTACAATTTAAAAAAAATAGCGTTTCAATTATTAAATAACCATGCTAATATTTTTGCATATCATTCGGGCTGTAATCCAATCAACAGGACATTTATAAAAGTATCGTCTACACATAGCACACCGATTAAGCCGTGTAAATTAGTCAATCAGTAAATTCAAGTCAATCAGTTCATTAGTTTAGGCATACATAGAGATCGGACCTATAACCATTACGATCTTGTACCTGCAGTCAGTGGCGTATATAGGTGGAGGCCCCATAGGCCAGAGCCCATAGTGAAATTGCAGGTTCAATTAATGCATTTACATGTATAATATTATATATCTACACTGTTAACAGTGTTTCACCCTGGTTAATTTAGCCGACGATTAAAAATTTTAAATCGTTTTTGAGGAATCAACAAGGAAATATTAGTTTGTCAGGACTTGTTTTGATGACTTTGATGTAAAATTCATAGTAAGATAACATTTAAATATAGGTATATATATATATGAAACTGTCAATGTTTTTTTTAAAAAAAAGCAAGTAAGTGGATGTTGCTCTGCTGTACAGTAGGTATTACAAGTAGGACAATGTATAATGGATTGTATTAAACTTGAATTCAATGATATAATATCGTTGCATAAGAAAAACGATTCTGAGCGGAGACGGTTTATCAGTCTGGAGTTTTTAAATTTGTATTATATATTATAGCCTTTAAGTAGAATTAATACTTTAATATTATAATTTTTTATTTGTTGCTATATGATGATAAGCAAATCGTTAGAAATTAAAATCCCATTTTAAGTGGTTTTTCGTAATTTGTCAGTAGTTTTTCCCGTGGCATTAAATAACTATTGAGAAAATCGAAAAATTACCTGTCTAAAGTAACATCTTGATCAAATTTGCTAAAAGATAAGGTACGATGTGTTAAAATCGAAGGATTCCATCTGGTAGAAATTTTGTATATAGGGTATAAAAAAAAAAATAAACACCATTGTAAAACCACTAGCTTCCTCGCTCCGCTCAGAATCAAAATTAATTTACATAATAATAATATTATAAAATTATAAAAATTATATGTCATAATTTATTATTAAAACCTCCCAGCTCCCTAATAATGTAAAGTTATGCCTATATTAGTCGTCCTGTGCTTGACTAGTGATAAATAAAATTGGCCGATACTGAAAATAATTCGTATATACGCCACTGGTGCCAGTGTCGCGCCGCCACCGGTGAAATGTGTTGGCCGCCACCGCCGCCGCGATCACCAGATGTTGACTGTAGGTAGCGCTGCGAGTCCCCGGCGACTGTGTTAACTGTGCAGCTCGTACGGTGCCCTTCACTTCTGAGACTGACTACTTTCGCGCTAGTACTGCGTTCGTGCCATCTTCTCACGGCCTCCGAAACGACAGTGATCGTTTTCCGTTCGGTACGCCATCAGTCGCATAACACTAATATTTATTAGATACGAATAATAAGACAACTCGTTATATTTTTCTCATCGCCCATCGACGCCATTGTCGATTTCGAGTCTCACGTGTTTTGTATGCGCTTTTAAATTTTATCCGTTGTGTGCCACGATTCGATAGGCTTATTTTTCGACGTCGAAAAATCGTCACTTCGGTACCGTCGATTGCAGTATTGTCACGTTATGAAATCCGCTCCGATGGACACTGACCATGTCGAGGACAAATACTGTTTGGCACGTGCAGGGTATCCAGATCGGTTGCCGGTCAGGACCGGTTGCTGCTTATTTCTACTTCGGCTGCAAGTACGTGTAAACAGTGGTTGATTACTTCTGAACTCCAAGTAAGTACTTATCTATAACAAAATACATTATGCAATTTAGTTTAAAAATATCTGTCTGGTTAACTCACGAGTTTTTAACAGTTATGATTAGTAGTGTAAGTACTTAGTTTTGTCTGTTGGTAGATAACCAATTAGTAGTTACTACAGTCGTTGCTAGTTAAGAGGACGTCACACCCGCATGTGTTGTCATACACACGTACGACATAGACCAGCGGTTCTCGACCTTTTTATATGCGCGTACCACCTACACGGTTCGAAAATTTTCATGTACCTACCACTTGAGCAAATGACGTTTTTTTTTGCTTTTCGAAAATGAATACGTAATTTTACAGGTATGGAAATTTATTATATTAGGAACTAAAAAATTTTCATAATGTGTTGTCATCTCTAATATATTTTTTAAATGACTATCAATTAAGACACTTAGGTACTTTACATTTTTTTTTTTATACAACGAAATCGAATTGTTTCATTTTGAAGAATATTTGATTCCGTGTACTTGAACTGTTCGATAACTATACACCTTTTACCTTTTTTCGTAGTTAAAATATGTAAAAAAAATATATATAAATATATCAAAGTAGGTATTACTTTTTTTTAAAAGGTAATCGAAAATTAGTTGAGCTTCAATTGTTTTCTTCTTCATTTCATTAAAAATGGCACACACTTCTGTAGTAAGTTTTGCATATTATACGTGATCCTCCGTCGTTGCGTTCGAACTAAGGAAAATTAAAAATATCAATTTAATTGCAGTATTTTTTAAAATTTTTATTTTGTCATATTATATGAGTATGTACATTAAAATGTATTAGGTCGTTAATGTGTTCTTTCAATGTCTTTCCTTCATGAATATACGTGAATATGTCAAAGAATCTTTCATGTGAAGCCTTCAGTAAATGTGTTGTCATCTCTAATATATTTTTTAAATGACTATTAATTAAGACACTTACTTTACATTTTTTGTCTGTACAACGAAATCGAATTGTTTCATTTTGAAGAATATTTGATTTCGTGTACTTGAACTGTACGATAACTATACACCTTTTACCTTTTTTCGTAGTTAAAATATGTAAAAAAAATATATATAAATATATCAAAGTAGGTATTACTTTTTTTTAAAAGGTAATCGAAAATTAGTTGAGCTTCAATTGTTTTCTTCTTCATTTCATTAAAAATGGCAAACACTTCTGTAGTATGTTTTGCATATTATACGTGATCCTCCGTCGTTGCGTACGAACTAAGGAAAATTAAAAATATCAATTTAATTGCAGTATTTTTTTAAATTTTTATTTTGTCATATTATATGAGTATGTACATTAAAATGTATTAGGTCGTTAATGTGTTCTTTCAATGTCTTTCCTTCATGAATATACGTGAATATGTCAAAGAATCTTTCACGTGAAGCCTTCAGTAAATGTGTTGTCATCTCTAATATATTTTTTAAATGACTATCAATAAATTAAGACACTTAGGTACTTTACATTTTTTTTTTATACAACGAAATCGAATTGTTTCATTTTGAAGAATATTTGATTCCGTGTACTTGAACTGTTCGATAACTATACACCTTTTACCTTTTTTCGTAGTTAAAATATGTAAAAAAAATATATATAAATATATCAAAGTAGGTATTACTTTTTTTTAAAAGGTAATCGAAAATTAGTTGAGCTTCAATTGTTTTCTTCTTCATTTCATTAAAAATGGCACACACTTCTGTAGTAAGTTTTGCATATTATACGTGATCCTCCGTCGTTGCGTTCGAACTAAGGAAAATTAAAAATATCAATTTAATTGCAGTATTTTTTTAAATTTTTATTTTGTCATATTATATGAGTATGTACATTAAAATGTATTAGGTCGTTAATGTGTTCTTTCAATGTCTTTCCTTCATGAATATACGTGAATATGTCAAAGAATCTTTCATGTGAAGCCTTCAGTAAATGTGTTGTCATCTCTAATATATTTTTTAAATGACTATTAATTAAGACACTTACTTTACATTTTTTGTCTGTACAACGAAATCGAATTGTTTCATTTTGAAGAATATTTGATTTCGTGTACTTGAACTGTACGATAACTATACACCTTTTACCTTTTTTCGTAGTTAAAATATGTAAAAAAAATATATATAAATATATCAAAGTAGGTATTACTTTTTTTTAAAAGGTAATCGAAAATTAGTTGAGCTTCAATTGTTTTCTTCTTCATTTCATTAAAAATGGCACACACTTCTGTAGTATGTTTTGCATATTATACGTGATCCTCCGTCGTTGCGTACGAACTAAGGAAAATTAAAAATATCAATTTAATTGCAGTATTTTTTTAAATTTTATTTTGTCATATTATATGAGTATGTACATTAAAATGTATTAGGTCGTTAATGTGTTCTTTCAATGTCTTTCCTTCATGAATATACGTGAATATGTCAAAGAATCTTTCACGTGAAGCCTTCAGTAAATGTGTTGTCATCTCTAATATATTTTTTAAATGACTATCAATTAAGACACTTAGGTACTTTACATTTTTTTTTTATACAACGAAATCGAATTGTTTCATTTTGAAGAATATTTGATTCCGTGTACTTGAACTGTTCGATAACTATACACCTTTTACCTTTTTTCGTAGTTAAAATATGTAAAAAAAATATATATAAATATATCAAAGTAGGTATTACTTTTTTTTAAAAGGTAATCGAAAATTAGTTGAGCTTCAATTGTTTTCTTCTTCATTTCATTAAAAATGGCACACACTTCTGTAGTATGTTTTGCATATTATACGTGATCCTCCGTCGTTGCGTACGAACTAAGGAAAATTAAAAATATCAATTTAATTGCAGTATTTTTTTAAATTTTATTTTGTCATATTATATGAGTATGTACATTAAAATGTATTAGGTCGTTAATGTGTTATTTCAATGTCTTTCCTTCATGAATATACGTGAATATGTCAAAGAATCTTTCACGTGAAGCCTTCAGTAAATGTGTTGTCATCTCTAATATATTTTTTAAATGACTATCAATTAAGACACTTAGGTACTTTACATTTTTTTTTTATACAACGAAATCGAATTGCTTCATTTTGAAGAATATTTGATTCCGTGTACTTGAACTGTTCGATAACTATACACCTTTTACCTTTTTTCGTAGTTAAAATATGTAAAAAAAATATATATAAATATATCAAAGTAGGTATTACTTTTTTTTAAAAGGTAATCGAAAATTAGTTGAGCTTCAATTGTTTTCTTCTTCATTTCATTAAAAATGGCACACACTTCTGTAGTAAGTTTTGCATATTATACGTGATCCTCCGTCGTTGCGTTCGAACTAAGGAAAATTAAAAATATCAATTTAATTGCAGTATTTTTTTTAAATTTTTATTTTGTCATATTATATGAGTATGTACATTAAAATGTATTAGGTCGTTAATGTGTTCTTTCAATGTCTTTCCTTCATGAATATACGTGAATATGTCAAAGAATCTTTCATGTGAAGCCTTCAGTAAATGTGTTGTCATCTCTAATATATTTTTTAAATGACTATTAATTTAGACACTTACTTTATATTTTTTGTCTGTACAACGAAATCGAATTGTTTCATTTTGAAGAATATTTGATTTCGTGTACTTGAACTGTACGATAACTATACACCTTTTACCTACTTTCGTAGTTAAAATATGTAAAAAAAATATATATAAATATATCAAAGTAGGTATGACTTTTTTTTAAAAGGTAATCGAAAATTAGTTGAGCTTCAATTGTTTTCTTCTTCATTTCATTAAAAATGGCACACACTTCTGTAGTAAGTTTTGCATATTATACGTGATCCTCCGTCGTTGCGTTCGAACTAAGGAAAATTAAAAATATCAATTTAATTGCAGTATTTTTTAAAATTTTTATTTTGTCATATTATATGAGTATGTACATTAAAATGTATTAGGTCGTTAATGTGTTCTTTCAATGTCTTTCCTTCATGAATATACGTGAATATGTCAAAGAATCTTTCATGTGAAGCCTTCAGTAAATGTGTTGTCATCTCTAATATATTTTTTAAATGACTATTAATTTAGACACTTACTTTATATTTTTTGTCTGTACAACGAAATCGAATTGTTTCATTTTGAAGAATATTTGATTTCGTGTACTTGAACTGTACGATAACTATACACCTTTTACCTTTTTTCGTAGTTAAAATATGTAAAAAAAATATATATAAATATATCAAAGTAGGTATGACTTTTTTTTAAAAGGTAATCGAAAATTAGTTGAGCTTCAATTGTTTTCTTCTTCATTTCATTAAAAATGGCACACACTTCTGTAGTAAGTTTTGCATATTATACGTGATCCTCCGTCGTTGCGTTCGAACTAAGGAAAATTAAAAATATCAATTTAATTGCAGTATTTTTTTAAATTTTATTTTGTCATATTATATGAGTATGTACATTAAAATGTATTAGGTCGTTAATGTGTTATTTCAATGTCTTTCCTTCATGAATATACGTGAATATGTCAAAGAATCTTTCACGTGAAGCCTTCAGTAAATGTGTTGTCATCTCTAATATATTTTTTAAATGACTATCAATTAAGACACTTAGGTACTTTACATTTTTTTTTTATACAACGAAATCGAATTGCTTCATTTTGAAGAATATTTGATTCCGTGTACTTGAACTGTTCGATAACTATACACCTTTTACCTTTTTTCGTAGTTAAAATATGTAAAAAAAATATATATAAATATATCAAAGTAGGTATTACTTTTTTTTAAAAGGTAATCGAAAATTAGTTGAGCTTCAATTGTTTTCTTCTTCATTTCATTAAAAATGGCACACACTTCTGTAGTAAGTTTTGCATATTATACGTGATCCTCCGTCGTTGCGTTCGAACTAAGGAAAATTAAAAATATCAATTTAATTGCAGTATTTTTTTTAAATTTTTATTTTGTCATATTATATGAGTATGTACATTAAAATGTATTAGGTCGTTAATGTGTTCTTTCAATGTCTTTCCTTCATGAATATACGTGAATATGTCAAAGAATCTTTCATGTGAAGCCTTCAGTAAATGTGTTGTCATCTCTAATATATTTTTTAAATGACTATTAATTTAGACACTTACTTTATATTTTTTGTCTGTACAACGAAATCGAATTGTTTCATTTTGAAGAATATTTGATTTCGTGTACTTGAACTGTACGATAACTATACACCTTTTACCTACTTTCGTAGTTAAAATATGTAAAAAAAATATATATAAATATATCAAAGTAGGTATGACTTTTTTTTAAAAGGTAATCGAAAATTAGTTGAGCTTCAATTGTTTTCTTCTTCATTTCATTAAAAATGGCACACACTTCTGTAGTAAGTTTTGCATATTATACGTGATCCTCCGTCGTTGCGTTCGAACTAAGGAAAATTAAAAATATCAATTTAATTGCAGTATTTTTTAAAATTTTTATTTTGTCATATTATATGAGTATGTACATTAAAATGTATTAGGTCGTTAATGTGTTCTTTCAATGTCTTTCCTTCATGAATATACGTGAATATGTCAAAGAATCTTTCATGTGAAGCCTTCAGTAAATGTGTTGTCATCTCTAATATATTTTTTAAATGACTATTAATTTAGACACTTACTTTATATTTTTTGTCTGTACAACGAAATCGAATTGTTTCATTTTGAAGAATATTTGATTTCGTGTACTTGAACTGTACGATAACTATACACCTTTTACCTTTTTTCGTAGTTAAAATATGTAAAAAAAATATATATAAATATATCAAAGTAGGTATGACTTTTTTTTAAAAGGTAATCGAAAATTAGTTGAGCTTCAATTGTTTTCTTCTTCATTTCATTAAAAATGGCACACACTTCTGTAGTAAGTTTTGCATATTATACGTGATCCTCCGTCGTTGCGTTCGAACTAAGGAAAATTAAAAATATCAATTTAATTGCAGTATTTTTTTAAATTTTATTTTGTCATATTATATGAGTATGTACATTAAAATGTATTAGGTCGTTAATGTGTTATTTCAATGTCTTTCCTTCATGAATATACGTGAATATGTCAAAGAATCTTTCACGTGAAGCCTTCAGTAAATGTGTTGTCATCTCTAATATATTTTTTAAATGACTATCAATTAAGACACTTAGGTACTTTACATTTTTTTTTTATACAACGAAATCGAATTGCTTCATTTTGAAGAATATTTGATTCCGTGTACTTGAACTGTTCGATAACTATACACCTTTTACCTTTTTTCGTAGTTAAAATATGTAAAAAAAATATATATAAATATATCAAAGTAGGTATTACTTTTTTTTAAAAGGTAATCGAAAATTAGTTGAGCTTCAATTGTTTTCTTCTTCATTTCATTAAAAATGGCACACACTTCTGTAGTAAGTTTTGCATATTATACGTGATCCTCCGTCGTTGCGTTCGAACTAAAGAAAATTAAAAATATCAATTTAATTGCAGTATTTTTTTTAAATTTTTATTTTGTCATATTATATGAGTATGTACATTAAAATGTATTAGGTCGTTAATGTGTTCTTTCAATGTCTTTCCTTCATGAATATACGTGAATATGTCAAAGAATCTTTCATGTGAAGCCTTCAGTAAATGTGTTGTCATCTCTAATATATTTTTTAAATGACTATTAATTTAGACACTTACTTTATATTTTTTGTCTGTACAACGAAATCGAATTGTTTCATTTTGAAGAATATTTGATTTCGTGTACTTGAACTGTACGATAACTATACACCTTTTACCTACTTTCGTAGTTAAAATATGTAAAAAAAATATATATAAATATATCAAAGTAGGTATGACTTTTTTTTAAAAGGTAATCGAAAATTAGTTGAGCTTCAATTGTTTTCTTCTTCATTTCATTAAAAATGGCACACACTTCTGTAGTAAGTTTTGCATATTATACGTGATCCTCCGTCGTTGCGTTCGAACTAAGGAAAATTAAAAATATCAATTTAATTGCAGTATTTTTTAAAATTTTTATTTTGTCATATTATATGAGTATGTACATTAAAATGTATTAGGTCGTTAATGTGTTCTTTCAATGTCTTTCCTTCATGAATATACGTGAATATGTCAAAGAATCTTTCATGTGAAGCCTTCAGTAAATGTGTTGTCATCTCTAATATATTTTTTAAATGACTATTAATTTAGACACTTACTTTATATTTTTTGTCTGTACAACGAAATCGAATTGTTTCATTTTGAAGAATATTTGATTTCGTGTACTTGAACTGTACGATAACTATACACCTTTTACCTTTTTTCGTAGTTAAAATATGTAAAAAAAATATATATAAATATATCAAAGTAGGTATGACTTTTTTTTAAAAGGTAATCGAAAATTAGTTGAGCTTCAATTGTTTTCTTCTTCATTTCATTAAAAATGGCACACACTTCTGTAGTAAGTTTTGCATATTATACGTGATCCTCCGTCGTTGCGTTCGAACTAAGGAAAATTAAAAATATCAATTTAATTGCAGTATTTTTTAAAATTTTTATTTTGTCATATTATATGAGTATGTACATTAAAATGTATTAGGTCGTTAATGTGTTCTTTCAATGTCTTTCCTTCATGAATATACGTGAATATGTCAAAGAATCTTTCACGTGAAGCCTTCAGTAAATGAGTTGTCATCTCTAATATATTTTTTTAATGACTATTAATTAAGACACTTACTTTATATTTTTTGTCTGTACAACGAAATCGAATTGTTTCATTTTGAAGAATATTTGATTTCGTGTACTTGAACTGTACGATAACTATACACCTTTTACCTTTTTTCGTAGTTAAAATATGTAAAAAAAATATATATAAATATATCAAAGTAGGTATTACTTTTTTTTAAAAGGTAATCGAAAATTAGTTGAGCTTCAATTGTTTTCTTCTTCATTTCATTAAAAATGGCACACACTTCTGTAGTAAGTTTTGCATATTATACGTGATCCTCCGTCGTTGCGTTCGAACTAAGGAAAATTAAAAATATCAATTTAATTGCAGTATTTTTTAAAATTTTTATTTTGTCATATTATATGAGTATGTACATTAAAATGTATTAGGTCGTTAATGTGTTCTTTCAATGTCTTTCCTTCATGAATATACGTGAATATGTCAAAGAATCTTTCACGTGAAGCCTTCAGTAAATGTGTTGTCATCTCTAATATATTTTTTAAATGACTATCAATTAAGACACTTAGGTACTTTACATTTTTTTTTTATACAACGAAATCGAATTGTTTCATTTTGAAGAATATTTGATTCCGTGTACTTGAACTGTTCGATAACTATACACCTTTTACATTTTTTCGTAGTTAAAATATGTAAAAAAAATATATATAAATATATCAAAGTAGGTATTACTTTTTTTTAAAAGGTAATCGAAAATTAGTTGAGCTTCAATTGTTTTCTTCTTCATTTCATTAAAAATGGCACACACTTCTGTAGTAAGTTTTGCATATTATACGTGATCCTCCGTCGTTGCGTTCGAACTAAGGAAAATTAAAAATATCAATTTAATTGCAGTATTTTTTTAAATTTTTATTTTGTCATATTATATGAGTATGTACATTAAAATGTATTAGGTCGTTAATGTGTTCTTTCAATGTCTTTCCTTCATGAATATACGTGAATATGTCAAAGAATCTTTCACGTGAAGCCTTCAGTAAATGTGTTGTCATCTCTAATATATTTTTTAAATGACTATCAATTAAGACACTTAGGTACTTTACATTTTTTTTTTATACAACGAAATCGAATTGTTTCATTTTGAAGAATATTTGATTCCGTGTACTTGAACTGTTCGATAACTATACACCTTTTACCTTTTTTCGTAGTTAAAATATGTAAAAAAAATATATATAAATATATCAAAGTAGGTATTACTTTTTTTTAAAAGGTAATCGAAAATTAGTTGAGCTTCAATTGTTTTCTTCTTCATTTCATTAAAAATGGCACACACTTCTGTAGTAAGTTTTGCATATTATACGTGATCCTCCGTCGTTGCGTTCGAACTAAGGAAAATTAAAAATATCAATTTAATTGCAGTATTTTTTAAAATTTTTATTTTGTCATATTATATGAGTATGTACATTAAAATGTATTAGGTCGTTAATGTGTTCTTTCAATGTCTTTCCTTCATGAATATACGTGAATATGTCAAAGAATCTTTCATGTGAAGCCTTCAGTAAATGTGTTGTCATCTCTAATATATTTTTTAAATGACTATTAATTAAGACACTTACTTTATATTTTTTGTCTGTACAACGAAATCGAATTGTTTCATTTTGAAGAATATTTGATTTCGTGTACTTGAACTGTACGATAACTATACACCTTTTACCTTTTTTCGTAGTTAAAATATGTAAAAAAAATATATATAAATATATCAAAGTAGGTATTACTTTTTTAGGTAATCGAAAATTAGTTGAGCTTCAATTGTTTTCTTCTTCATTTCATTAAAAATGGCACACACTTCTGTAGTAAGTTTTGCATATTATACGTGATCCTCCGTCGTTGCGTTCGAACTAAGGAAAATTAAAAATATCAATTTAATTGCAGTATTTTTTTAAATTTTTATTTTGTCATATTATATGAGTATGTACATTAAAATGTATTAGGTCGTTAATGTGTTCTTTCAATGTCTTTCCTTCATGAATATACGTGAATATGTCAAAGAATCTTTCATGTGAAGCCTTCAGTAAATGTGTTGTCATCTCTAATATATTTTTTAAATGACTATTAATTTAGACACTTACTTTATATTTTTTGTCTGTACAACGAAATCGAATTGTTTCATTTTGAAGAATATTTGATTTCGTGTACTTGAACTGTACGATAACTATACACCTTTTACCTACTTTCGTAGTTAAAATATGTAAAAAAAATATATATAAATATATCAAAGTAGGTATGACTTTTTTTTAAAAGGTAATCGAAAATTAGTTGAGCTTCAATTGTTTTCTTCTTCATTTCATTAAAAATTGCACACACTTCTGTAGTAAGTTTTGCATATTATACGTGATCCTCCGTCGTTGCCTTCGAACTAAGGAAAATTAAAAATATCAATTTAATTGCAGTATTTTTTAAAATTTTTATTTTGTCATATTATATGAGTATGTACATTAAAATGTATTAGGTCGTTAATGTGTTCTTTCAATGTCTTTCCTTCATGAATATACGTGAATATGTCAAAGAATCTTTCACGTGAAGCCTTCAGTAAATGTGTTGTCATCTCTAATATATTTTTTAAATGACTATCAATTAAGACACTTAGGTACTTTACATTTTTTTTTTATACAACGAAATCGAATTGTTTCATTTTAAAGAATATTTGATTCCGTGTACTTGAACTGTTCGATAACTATACACCTTTTACCTTTTTTCGTAGTTAAAATATGTAAAAAAAATATATATAAATATATCAAAGTAGGTATTACTTTTTTTTAAAAGGTAATCGAAAATTAGTTGAGCTTCAATTGTTTTCTTCTTCATTTCATTAAAAATGGCACACACTTCTGTAGTAAGTTTTGCATATTATACGTGATCCTCCGTCGTTGCGTTCGAACTAAGGAAAATTAAAAATATCAATTTAATTGCAGTATTTTTTAAAATTTTTATTTTGTCATATTATATGAGTATGTACATTAAAATGTATTAGGTCGTTAATGTGTTCTTTCAATGTCTTTCCTTCATGAATATACGTGAATATGTCAAAGAATCTTTCACGTGAAGCCTTCAGTAAATGTGTTGTCATCTCTAATATATTTTTTAAATGACTATCAATTAAGACACTTAGGCACTTTACATTTTTTTTTTATACAACGAAATCGAATTGTTTCATTTTGAAGAATATTTGATTCCGTGTACTTGAACTGTTCGATAACTATACACCTTTTACCTTTTTTCGTAGTTAAAATATGTAAAAAAAATATATATAAATATATCAAAGTAGGTATTACTTTTTTAGGTAATCGAAAATTAGTTGAGCTTCAATTGTTTTCTTCTTCATTTCATTAAAAATGGCACACACTTCTGTAGTAAGTTTTGCATATTATACGTGATCCTCCGTCGTTGCGTTCGAACTAAGGAAAATTAAAAATATCAATTTAATTGCAGTATTTTTTTAAATTTTTATTTTGTCATATTATATGAGTATGTACATTAAAATGTATTAGGTCGTTAATGTGTTCTTTCAATGTCTTTCCTTCATGAATATACGTGAATATGTCAAAGAATCTTTCATGTGAAGCCTTCAGTAAATGTGTTGTCATCTCTAATATATTTTTTAAATGACTATTAATTAAGACACTTACTTTACATTTTTTGTCTGTACAACGAAATCGAATTGTTTCATTTTGAAGAATATTTGATTTCGTGTACTTGAACTGTACGATAACTATACACCTTTTACCTTTTTTCGTAGTTAAAATATGTAAAAAAAATATATATAAATATATCAAAGTAGGTATTACTTTTTTTTAAAAGGTAATCGAAAATTAGTTGAGCTTCAATTGTTTTCTTCTTCATTTCATTAAAAATTGCACACACTTCTGTAGTAAGTTTTGCATATTATACGTGATCCTCCGTCGTTGCGTTCGAACTAAGGAAAATTAAAAATATCAATTTAATTGCAGTATTTTTTAAAATTTTTATTTTGTCATATTATATGAGTATGTACATTAAAATGTATTAGGTCGTTAATGTGTTCTTTCAATGTCTTTCCTTCATGAATATACGTGAATATGTCAAAGAATCTTTCACGTGAAGCCTTCAGTAAATGTGTTGTCATCTCTAATATATTTTTTAAATGACTATCAATTAAGACACTTAGGTACTTTACATTTTTTTTTTATACAACGAAATCGAATTGTTTCATTTTAAAGAATATTTGATTCCGTGTACTTGAACTGTTCGATAACTATACACCTTTTACCTTTTTTCGTAGTTAAAATATGTAAAAAAAATATATATAAATATATCAAAGTAGGTATTACTTTTTTTTAAAAGGTAATCGAAAATTAGTTGAGCTTCAATTGTTTTCTTCTTCATTTCATTAAAAATGGCACACACTTCTGTAGTAAGTTTTGCATATTATACGTGATCCTCCGTCGTTGCGTTCGAACTAAGGAAAATTAAAAATATCAATTTAATTGCAGTATTTTTTAAAATTTTTATTTTGTCATATTATATGAGTATGTACATTAAAATGTATTAGGTCGTTAATGTGTTCTTTCAATGTCTTTCCTTCATGAATATACGTGAATATGTCAAAGAATCTTTCACGTGAAGCCTTCAGTAAATGTGTTGTCATCTCTAATATATTTTTTAAATGACTATCAATTAAGACACTTAGGCACTTTACATTTTTTTTTTATACAACGAAATCGAATTGTTTCATTTTGAAGAATATTTGATTCCGTGTACTTGAACTGTTCGATAACTATACACCTTTTACCTTTTTTCGTAGTTAAAATATGTAAAAAAAATATATATAAATATATCAAAGTAGGTATTACTTTTTTAGGTAATCGAAAATTAGTTGAGCTTCAATTGTTTTCTTCTTCATTTCATTAAAAATGGCACACACTTCTGTAGTAAGTTTTGCATATTATACGTGATCCTCCGTCGTTGCGTTCGAACTAAGGAAAATTAAAAATATCAATTTAATTGCAGTATTTTTTTAAATTTTTATTTTGTCATATTATATGAGTATGTACATTAAAATGTATTAGGTCGTTAATGTGTTCTTTCAATGTCTTTCCTTCATGAATATACGTGAATATGTCAAAGAATCTTTCATGTGAAGCCTTCAGTAAATGTGTTGTCATCTCTAATATATTTTTTAAATGACTATTAATTTAGACACTTACTTTATATTTTTTGTCTGTACAACGAAATCGAATTGTTTCATTTTGAAGAATATTTGATTTCGTGTACTTGAACTGTACGATAACTATACACCTTTTACCTACTTTCGTAGTTAAAATATGTAAAAAAAATATATATAAATATATCAAAGTAGGTATGACTTTTTTTTAAAAGGTAATCGAAAATTAGTTGAGCTTCAATTGTTTTCTTCTTCATTTCATTAAAAATTGCACACACTTCTGTAGTAAGTTTTGCATATTATACGTGATCCTCCGTCGTTGCGTTCGAACTAAGGAAAATTAAAAATATCAATTTAATTGCAGTATTTTTTAAAATTTTTATTTTGTCATATTATATGAGTATGTACATTAAAATGTATTAGGTCGTTAATGTGTTCTTTCAATGTCTTTCCTTCATGAATATACGTGAATATGTCAAAGAATCTTTCACGTGAAGCCTTCAGTAAATGTGTTGTCATCTCTAATATATTTTTTAAATGACTATCAATTAAGACACTTAGGTACTTTACATTTTTTTTTTATACAACGAAATCGAATTGTTTCATTTTAAAGAATATTTGATTCCGTGTACTTGAACTGTTCGATAACTATACACCTTTTACCTTTTTTCGTAGTTAAAATATGTAAAAAAAATATATATAAATATATCAAAGTAGGTATTACTTTTTTTTAAAAGGTAATCGAAAATTAGTTGAGCTTCAATTGTTTTCTTCTTCATTTCATTAAAAATGGCACACACTTCTGTAGTAAGTTTTGCATATTATACGTGATCCTCCGTCGTTGCGTTCGAACTAAGGAAAATTAAAAATATCAATTTAATTGCAGTATTTTTTAAAATTTTTATTTTGTCATATTATATGAGTATGTACATTAAAATGTATTAGGTCGTTAATGTGTTCTTTCAATGTCTTTCCTTCATGAATATACGTGAATATGTCAAAGAATCTTTCACGTGAAGCCTTCAGTAAATGTGTTGTCATCTCTAATATATTTTTTAAATGACTATCAATTAAGACACTTAGGCACTTTACATTTTTTTTTTATACAACGAAATCGAATTGTTTCATTTTGAAGAATATTTGATTCCGTGTACTTGAACTGTTCGATAACTATACACCTTTTACCTTTTTTCGTAGTTAAAATATGTAAAAAAAATATATATAAATATATCAAAGTAGGTATTACTTTTTTTTAAAAGGTAATCGAAAATTAGTTGAGCTTCAATTGTTTTCTTCTTCATTTCATTAAAAATGGCACACACTTCTGTAGTAAGTTTTGCATATTATACGTGATCCTCCGTCGTTGCGTTCGAACTAAGGAAAATTAAAAATATCAATTTAATTGCAGTATTTTTTAAAATTTTTATTTTGTCATATTATATGAGTAGGTATGTAGGTACATTAAAATTTATTAGGTCGTTAATATGTTCTTTCAATGTCTTTCCTTCATGAATATACGTAACTTATTACTTTTTTGGTAAGATCTACTTAACGTGAATGCAATCTTGCTTTATTATTAAAATTATTAACACGTTGACCACCGAAATGGTTTTCCACTATATCACTTAAATTTTCTACGAGATTGAATTCTAAATCTCAAAAAAAAATAAATACTGAACTTGAATTTTTAGGTCTCCTCTGAAATCTCACTGAAAACGATTCCAGTGAGATCGCGTTCGATGTCCCAATAATTAGTATTTTCTCGTTGGTTTTAAAAGTGTTGTCACTGTCAGTAAGTGTTGCAAGCTTCCAAGTATCTTTATTATTTTTTTAAAATCAATATTTCTTTATATTGACAAAACTGTGCCGATGTATTTTTTTTCTTAAGATGTCTTTAAGTATATCTGTTCACATTTACAATTTTATACAAAAACAGTCACAATATATGACCATTTTACATAAATGCATAAACTTATGTTAATAATTCAATTTTATTTTTTCCCTTATTTTTTATGTAATACAATTTTTATTAGAAATATATATTTAATTTAGCAACGCATTACCAAAACTAATACTCAAGACCACAGAAAAAAAAAATTACATATTCAAAATACTGTAATAGTAGTATGTAACAATTTAATTATGTCAAAATTATAAAATAGAATATAATATATTTGTATAAAAGTATGTATACTATATCTATGTTCAATTAACTCTACGTGTCAGAAATGTATAGTAAAATATAACAATTTAATATAATAAAAAAAAAAAAAATCACAGATTATAATGTATCTTTATTATATTATGGATATCACATGTATGTTTTATTAACTTAATATTATATAAAAAAAATTCATATTTAAATGTTAAAAACAATGTTACCAATGTTAAAAAAAAGAGATCAGAATGTATTTTCAGTATGTTCAAAAAAATTCACGAGTCACCGTATCACGACAATCTTCAAAGACAAGGAGCGAATTTAATATTTTCAAAGTAGACAATAAGCATTAAACTAATCATTATAAAAACAAACAACAAATAAAAAAATTATCCGAAGACACGAAAAAGACACAAATTATTAATTTTAAAAGCAAGCAATAGATATATGAATCAAAATTACAAAATCAATTTCAAGAAAATCAATATAAGCAAGATACAAATACTTACCTTATACAATAAATAAAAATAAACCACTACAAAACCAAATAATGAACATACCCGAAGATGGCGTATTTTTTTATTTTTGAAAAAAAAAAAAAAAAAATCATAGATTTTTAAAGAAAACTACAGTTTGTTTTTCAATATTTGTTCATAGATACGACCTCATGTCTTTGTCAATGCTCATCACAAGTGTGTAGTAGGGAGATCATGTGATCTATTTATCTAATTGTATATCACTATATGCATGATACTACCCGCATCTCCAATAGGGGACATGTGTGGTCATCACTCCCAGAGGAGTGGAACCTAGATGGAAACTGGATGACTTAATCGGAAGACAACACGGGAAAATTGTGATGGCGTAGATCCACAATCATTTTTTGTACTGTGCTATGAATTGAACCGACGACTGTGTGCGTCTTATTCAACTGCGTGATCATTGCGCTACTCCAGCCCCAAAGAGTATTAAACAAATCACTATAAAAATATCATATGACGACACTAAAAGTACCCCCAAGCGTTACTTTGGAAAGCAAACATATGGATATAAGAATTAAGATTACAATTTCAAATTCAAACTAAATCAAGCAATATACCAATACTTACTTTGTGAAATAAAATAGAAGAAGAAGAATAAACTACAACAAAACCTAATAATAAACATACCCAAAGATGGTGTGTTTATTCGTTTTTGAAAAAAAAAACAAAAATATCGTTTTTTAAAGAAAAAAATACATTATAAAAAAATAATAAAATATTCACATGGATTTTACACTTTTTTAGACATGTTTATAACAAGTTGTTTAAAACACAATGTTTTAAACGTATCTAAAAATCCTGAACATACCTACTACAGATTGTCCAAATTAATAAACACAGAAAGTTTACTGCTATTTGTCGAAATAAAAATATTATTCTTCAAACCGAGAACAAACTCTAAGAAGACTATTTTCACTACAAAAAAAGGACCAATCAATATATTTTTATAAATTTATATTCATATTTAAATTATATAGACATGCATTAAATAATTAATAATTAAATTAGTATTTAACCATAATTATACGCAATAAGCTAAAACCTAGTGATAAAATAAGTTGGTACCTATTTAACATATATTTATACAACAACTATCTAGCCGTCTCTTTTTATCATCGAAGTCGATCGCCATTTATAAAGCAGTTTACAAAATAATTTTATCAAAGAATATGTGTATAAGAATATATATAAAATAAATGTAAACATTGCTTGCTATATTAATCACTGCTGACTTTAACATTGGTCACAACTGTAGTTTAAAGACGGCTATCTAGTCGTTGTATGATATTTAATAAAGCAATTAGATATTTTAATGTAAAAATAACCTTAAAAAATCGGGCTTTTTTTTAAACAACGGGAACAGTTGTATATTGTGGACAATCTTCAATACAATATTATTTGATGTGTATTATGTAACATGGATGAGAATATCATAAGCTGTTAATTATAATATACCGTCAGGCCAATAAAGCAAAATGTGCTGAGGCGACAACAATATTTTGCATTATAACACGCATACACGTTTCGATTTATTGTTGTATTTATGTTTGTTTTATATTTAAATAAAAGTGTTTCCGACCTGAAAACCCTAGTCTTGAACATTATTTCAGTCATTTCTTACATTTTATAGGAACAGCGCCAAGATCCAACCTACTTTATGTGCCAATGTGGTTTTATTAAACTGAATTGTACAACGGTGCAGTGGCGGCGCAAACTTTTTCGACAGAGAGGCAAGAAAATGTTATTTGCATTACACACGACCCACCTTTGCACAGAGCCCCCACACCCCCTATTATAATTCTATATCAAATTAGACTTTCTAAAAATTCATGTTACGGGTACTACAATAAAAATAAATTTTATAAATTATATAAATACTGCTTTCCATCACGTTCTGTAGGTTTAAAAAAGTTTGAAATGGAACTTGAAGCACTTCTTTTAACAGACTTTTTTTTTACAAGATTCCTTATGTCGAATCTAGTTGGTATTGTTCATTAAGTCACGATTTTTTCCACAACTGGGACACAGTGAATTCATGTTTCAATAGTTAGTGATTTAAGGGATGTGTTAACTAATTAACGTAATAGGTAAATAAAATAATAATTATAAAAAAATGGTGGATAAGTGGATGTCGCTCTGCTTTACAGTAGGTTACAAGTGGGTCACTGTAATGGATGGTGTTAAATTTGAATTCAATGATATAATATCATTGTATAAGAAAAACGATTCTGAGCGAAAACGGTCAGTCAGCCTATGATATTACCAAGTATATTTGATGATATTATTGTGAATAAAGTAATTTATATATAACCTATTTATGTGGAGCCTTGTTTTCAATTGTCAATCCTTAGCCATAAAAGTTAAACATTTTATACATTTTTAACTACAAAATAATTAATAAATTATAAATTTGAAAAATGTTGTCAACATTTGAACTTTAAATGCTTATAAAAAAAAATTGTGACTATGTATTTTTAATATTTTTCATCTGCTATTAGAACGATATATCAGGCGCCTTATATTAAATTTTCACGCTTTTTTACCCAACAAAAAAATTTTTATTGATATTTATAGAAAAAAAACTAAAAAAATTGAAAACTGACAATGTCCGTAAACCGCTCAAAAAGAGTCAAAATATTTTCAAAATGTTATGGTGTATATAAAATGCTAATATAAACATTCAGTGAAATTTGCAAGTATCTACAGTCATTCGTTTTTTAATTACAATAAAATAAGAAAATTGTTACATGAGAAATAGAGTGAATATCAAATGTTGTAAAAATATAAATTTCAGACGCTCATAAAAATTTAATCTAAGTTTCTTGTAGACATTTTATTTTTGATAAAGGTAGACAAACTTATGAGTAATCTTATATTACATTTTCAAATCTTAGATTTAAAAAGAAAAATTTTTATGAATTCTCAACTCAAAATAATTTGCTAATTTTCGTGATTTTTCAGTATTTTATCAAAATTTGAACTTTAAATGCTTATAAATAAAAACTGTGACTAAGGATTTTTAATTTTTTTCATCTGCCTTGATTGCCTTTGAAACAATAACCTAGGAGCCTTCTTTATAATATAAACTATTGTAAACACTGTTGAATGTAAAATTATCGTTAATTCGGCATAATATCAAATATTAACGTGATGCACAACAACTCAGGAAAATATTCAAAAATAACATTTAATTCAAATCAATTAACACTTATACGTAAACCAAGTCTAAAATAATTATTAATATTAATATTTTCAATTTATTTCTGATATACTTACCTCAATATTATAGTCGGATCCGAGTAGAGTCTTCCTACTAGAGTTATCTATATGACATTTACGATAAAGATAAACTATTAATAAATTGGTTCCGTCTATAAAAACAACATACTAATTGAATCTGACTATAAAACAATAACACACTAGTAAGATCCAACTATAAAAAATTTTAACTTACAAGTAATGATATACGATATTCTTAAAAGATTTTTAATTTATTTATTCATACATAAAAATACATTGCCAGTTTCCACTCAATATCAGTATAATTGCATATGTTAAACGTTATACTAATGACATTTCAATCCAGTTGTACGCTTGTAGGTAACCTACATTCTGTTTGAAATCGAAAATTTGTATGTAATGTTTAGTTACCGACGGATTTGAATTTAAATTTTACAAGACTATCAAACGATGTTGAACGATGGCACTGAGAACAAAGATCTTGTAACTCTGTTTTTAAATGCAAAAATAAAATATTGATTGATGAGTCATTATTACATAATGACGCACGTAACGAGGGAAGTATACTACACAAACAAGCGAATAGTAATAGTGTCAGAAAAGGATTAGAAGTTATTTGTGAAAAGCCATTCATTGTGAATTAAAAAATGATCAAAATAAAACGCACAAGGTTTGTATTTTAATTTAAAAAAAAGCTATACCGCCAAACATTCCAAATAGACGTTTGACGTTAAATTGTATGTATAATGTCCATAATGTAGGTAAGACGGTAAGTATTAAAAGATTTAAACTTACTATGAATTGAGAAGATCATTTTTTATTACTTAATGGTAAAGCTACTAATATTATAATTTTCTCTACGGTAGAAAACTAAAGATATGTATCATAAAAAATTAACGAAAAATTGTTGGGTAAAATGAATAGATTTGACTCTGCAAAAGAACTTTCATTTAAATTTTTACCAACCGTGTGAATTTTTTAAATATTTTTTAACATTTTATACCATAGACTAGTGTACTAATACTCTATAATTAATTATAGTTATTATTTACTATAATAGATTGAAAACTTAAGAGGACGTCACACCCTCATGTGTTTTCTCCGTCTAATACACGTACGGTATAGACAAAGAGTTTACACAGTCTGAGTAGAATTCACTAGAGTAAAAATACCTATTGTAAAATTGAATTTTTAAAATATTTCTGAGGCAAGTCGTTACGTTTTTTCGATTATACCCAATATAACGTTCATTATATCGTTTAAAAAAAGCAAACATTTCAACATTTTTGATATACCTTTAAATTCTTAAAATTTAATTATTTTTAAAAAAAACTCACCATCTTGCCCTCCAAAATATTGTCTTCTTTAAATTTTCGTATAGGTGTTTTGATTCGAACACCAAAATTGAGCGAGTTCAACGCAGGGTGCGTAAATGCGTTTTGTCTATATCATACGTATGTAGGACGGAGACAAAACAGACGGTTCTGACGTCCTCTTAAAAAAAACATTTTTAATCATACCAGTGATCTAATTTTTAGATTACTGACAGTCCTAAGTCTGTAAAAATGAGAAGGAAAATGTTTTTTACATGGTCAAATTGCAAGGTTTGCACTTTATGGTAAGATATTTTTATACATTAGCCTCTGAGAACCGGATTTGGTAAATTGAGTCCTATATTATTATTTTTAGGTAAACTGAGTCCCCTGTAAAAAAAATAAAGCGGTGAATTGAGTCCCCTGTAAAAAAGTTAAAGCGGTGAATTGAGTCCCTTGTGAAAAAATGAAAGTGGTGAATTGAGTCCCTTATAAAATATTTATTCTATTCAATTAATAGTGCTTATTAAATAGGTAATCAATGTCAACTTTTAAATGAATAATACATAATACATATAATAATTAATATTTTCAATAGTAATAATAATAATAATAGGTAATCAATGTCATTTTTTAAATGAATAATACATAATACATATAATAATTAATATTTTCAATACCTAATAATAATAATAAATAATACTCTTGATATTAAACGGATAAATATTTTAATGATACGAGCTTAATAAATTGAAGTCTACTAATTTCATTATTTTTGTACTTCGTCATTTGTTCTCTTAATATATTCTCCTTTTCTATGTTGTGTTTTGATTTTTTGCATAGCTCTTTACTTCTTATTTGAATATATGTATTAGATTGGATTTCTTTGAGTGCATCAATAAAATTATAAATATTTGGATGTGAAGTATAAAATAAAATATTCAGCTTTGCGTGAAATGATTCACAACTAATTTGTTGTACGATTAGATACTGTCGAAAATTCAGCCCAAATATTAGGCGGGAATGTAGAATCTGATGCAATGTATGTTTTTAAAATATAATCGGTGAATAATTTTATATTTTCATTTGCAGGAACCTTTGGCATAATATCTTCAATGAAACAATCGTAAACATCGTTCGGTCTTAAAAATGGTAAACCAAAAAAAATTTTTTAAAAATTACTTTCTTCCGAATTTCGTTTTTTTATAATTTGTACTTAAGCCAAGGCATTGTATTTTTTTCCACCAACTTTGTCCGAGGTGAAAACGACAACCTTTAATATTAATTGCTGGCCAAACTTGTTGCGCGGCATTATGTATAGATTTTTCAAAGTCAATAAAAATATATTTTGGTGAAAATGTTAAACCAACGATTGTACATTGATCCATCGTATACTAAAATGAATAAAAATAAGATTTGGTTTCCTTATTTGGCAATAAAAAAAAAACTAGTGGGACATACATTTTATTCACAAGTGCGTGAATCGTAAAGATTTGTAAAAAATGTTTAGGACAACTTTTAAAAGTACCGTCAACGTATATCGTATTTGTATCACATAAAACCATTAAGTTGGACGTTGTTGAAAATCCGATAATATTATTATCGTGATCATTAACCATTATAAAAGGTTCGTCCGTATTTGTTTTAATTATTATTTTATTAATAACTTCATGCGTTTCAATTACAGTTTTTGGTAAATTAGGGTGGACAGTTGATCGAATATTTCGTATATTTCTTTTAATAAGATCTCGTATCTGACAAAGTTAATGTATTTACGTTTTCTCTTTGTAATTTAGAATGTAAAAGTTTGGATGGCTTACTTGAAATATCTTCGACAGCTTTTCGTTTGAGACTGTTGCTAAGTTTTTACCGGTTCAAAGTTTTTTCGTCTGGTTTATTGTGTTTGTGATCTTCAAAACTATCAATAACTGTGTTGGAATCATTGATTTTCAAATAGCACTTACATGTACTTAAGGAGCAAGTCCACCGCTGAACTTCATTCTTTAACATTTTATGGAACCGAAATTTGTAACCATTAGAAATAAAAATTGTTTTATTACGTTCACTTTTCATTACGTCCATTATTAATGTTGATATAGATGTGCTTTATACTCGCAATAACTAATGGTGCACAACTGTCGACTGTATGTATAGGTAATTTTGAAAACTAGTCTACAGTAATCGCATCTAAATACGATAAGATAAGTATCTTATTAATACATGACATTGGTGTGCTTATATGCTCGCAATAACTAATGGTGCACGCGCGATTATACGTATAGGTAATTTTGAAAACTAGTCTAATAATATACGAGGGACTCAATTCACCGCTTTCATTTTTTTACAGGGGACTCAATTCACCGCTTTAACTTTTATACAAGGGACTCAATTCACCGCTTTTGAAAAACAGTAATTTTGTTTGGGACTCAATTTACCTACGCCCCTGAAAACATTTACAGTTGGATAACAGATAATATAGTATATTGTGTATTGTTTGTATAGGTATTATATTAGAACTCCATCGTATTTTTTAAAATTATTTTCAATTGTATAACTCAAAAACCCGCTAATTTTTTGAGGAATAAACCCCGCTTTGTTCCATGTTTTAGTAAGAATAATTACGTATAAGCACTCTATTGAGTCGTTTATCAAACACCGAAACTAGTCTATATTTCGATTATAAGACCTTACCCAGACAGCATTTTGTAATGATAATATTATTATAATAAAGTTATACTAATATTATTAAACAAAAAATAATACGTTCAAATCGTTACTCGTTACTCTCAATACACATCAAATACACATAAATATTTTTCTTTATTTACTATATTTCCATCATAGTTTGTTATCTAAGAGTGTATGAAGTCAAAGTTGATTTCATTAATTTATGATATTTAAGTAAGTAATAAAAAATAAAAATAGTTGCTAAATTAGTCTATACCAATAATATATTAATAACTGTCATAATTATGAAACTTTGGTAAGAATGTGTATATGAAGTTAAATAGTGTATAAGAGTAGGAATTTTATGATACTTTAATATTTTAAAATATGTGGTCTGATTTTTTTATAATATAGTGTAGTTTAGTAGTGTAAAAATAAATCAAAAAGTGCTTAATTAACTTGTTCCGTTGTTTGTTTTTATGTGTACCATTATTTAAACAAGTTTAAACACTACTAATTGTTATGTGGGTGGTTATCAACCGTTGGTTTGATAGAGATTCTGAACTAAGAGTGTAATACCTAGCAGTGTAGTTTAAGGCGGAGGACTGAAGGGTGTACTTCCGACAATTAATTCGTATATTCTTAATTATTATGTGTATATTTTGTTACGTTTTAATATTATAAATAAAATATTATTATGAATTATTGCAGAGTTGTTAAAACAGTAAATTATATTAAGTTATGTACTTTGTCCACGGGTACTTCCAGTGGTAGGTACCTGCATCGAATATCCAGGGCCACTAGCCCACACGGCTTGCAGTGTTCAGACGACTCCGACACCGCCGAACAGACACTATTCGTTTGCATCTAATGGGACGGATTCCACTGAGTGCTCGGCTAGGTCGCCGACCGAGCGCCGCCGATCTCCCAGTCATCATCTGCGGTCCAGCGTTTGAGTTGCTCCCAGTGGACCCTAACGAGAAGTCCGCGATACTAAGGGATGCCGAGGTAGTCTTCAGGCTGTTTTACAGAATGGTGGAGAGCATTCTTCCAGCAAAAGAAAAGGAGGAAAGAGCCAGCCAGGCCACAGAAGCCAGTGACTGACCACCGGGTCCTGTCAACTGAAGTTACAAATATAAAGTTATTACTTTATTACTGATAAATAATAATTTTATAAAGATTTATATAGCTTTGATTACTTAAAATATCAATCGTACCCAAACCTAAATAAAAATTCAAGCCGATTGCAGTTGGTTGACACAGTTAACCCGTATCGGTACAACACACGCCGGAACTAGGAAAGCACTATTAAATACGCGGTATATAGCTTACTCTACCAAAAAATAACTTATAAACTATAAATTAAATCATTATAATCATTTTTCCACTAATTTACTGTTGACGAGTCACCAACATAAGATAACAATGAAATGTAGGTAGGTATATTTGAGCACTCAGTGGCGTGAGGAAGGACTTTATTTGAGGCACGTGCCTCAGCTTGGGTAGTAGGTATCCTGGAAAACTAGGAGTATTTCAAATATAGTAAATAATTTATTAAGTACACACTAAGACAGTGGGACTGAGCTAATCATTCTCAGTTACCATTTACGTAAATAAGTAATTATTTATATATAAGTATTTATAATTACTAATATAAATTATTGTGCCTCATAAGTTAATGAAGTTCGCCATGCCACTGTGAGCACTTAGCTGGGCCCCTAATGAAAATATCAATGATAAATAATAGGTACCTAATATATAATATTATTATGAACATACAATTTTTTTACTGAGATGACGACCATTCAAATTTAAAGTATTAATTATCAAAAAAAATAAATTTACAATAAAAAGTATATTTCATTTTTTTGTATAGAGATGAATTCATCTAGAT